>NW_027466969.1:0-157500 GCF_046128005.1 Genypterus blacodes
ACAAAAAATACACACCTTTTAGCTCTCATCTGCTCCTGAAGTTTGCTGTACATCTCCAGGACTGCAAAAGACAAGGCAAAGAAAGGAGTGTGACGCAGGTGTGTGACCGCAGCAAAGCATTATGGGAAACATCTTTGTACGCTGAAACCGAGGGGCAAACGCCGAACGCTGCCCGTTACACAGGTACTCCACATGGGGCCTTAGAGCTGGTGTGTGTGTGTGTGTGTGTGTGTGTGTGTGTGTGTGTGTGTGTGTGTGTGTGTGTGTGTGTGTGTGTGTGTGTGTGTGTGTGTGTGTGTGTGTGTGTGTGTGTGTGTGTGTGTGTGTGTTACCTGGTAGACAGTGTGTCAGTTTGTCTATGGTGGTGGCGATGTTTCTCTGCTGCATTCGACACAGTTTCAACTCTTCCATGGAGACGGTCAGCTACGAAAAAACAGGAAAGAAAAGGCTGTTCAGCAACGTGAGTGCTGATTGGACGGCCTGCATCCTGGCTGGGCAGTGGGCTTACTTACCCCTTTGCCATCATCCTGGAGATGGTTGTTGGTCTCAATCACCTGACTCTGACGGACAAAAATGAGAGACAAAAGCAAGTCAACCTTACATCGTGATGGTTCCCAATATCCCATATTTCTTGTGGCGCTGCAATGACACGCCTCTCTCTCGGCCGCCGCCCACAGCCCCTCCCTTACCTTCAGCTTCTGGGCCTCCCCGCGCACTTTCAGCAGTTCCGTGATGGAGTCGACGAACCCCTGGAAGTGGTGGTTGCACATCTTTTCAATCTCCCTGTCGTGGTTCCTGATGCGGGCGTCCAGCTTCTCCATGAACAGGCCATGTTCCTGACCATCGTACACCGACCTGGATACAAACAGAGGGATGGACACAGGAAGGAAGGGCAGGTTACGTTAAAGTCGTATGTTACATAACAGAGAGCATAGTTTTCCTGCCCATTAAACGCACAGCAACCCAGAAAGAAAAAGGACATCCTGATTGGTGCAGCTGCAGTTTGTGTCCACCGGGGGGCCTCGGTGCACTAATATACAGCAACACCAGACTGAACACTTCCAACAACTTCAGTGGGAAAGCCCCTCGGTTGAGGACATTCTGGGAAAACGGCAAGAAACAACAACAAATAGACCTTATTGAGACGAGCCAGCAGTCTGAGCCTGCCGGTCTTCATTGGCACTCTGCTCTCCATGGAAAACACTGTATCAACAGGATTCCTCTGTCTAGGTTCCATCACCATGGTGACGCTGAACCCCACTTATAAAACCACAATCAAGGCTTCAACACCCCTTAAATCATAGACGCTGAACACAAATTTAGGTCAAGTGTGTGTGTATGCGTGTGTGTGGATACCAGACAGCTCTGTAGCATTGATCAGAGAACTTCCCGTGTTCTTTCCCCTCTAACAAACACACACCTGAGTGTGGCTCCGACCTCCCCCCCTTCCTCCTGTTGACCAGGAAATGCCAGACTTGTACAATAGACAGCAGGTCTGACGCCACTAAAGTGCCCTCTTGAATACACACACACACACACACACACACACACACACTATCGTTTGGACAAACAGTGTTCCTTGTTAAAGTCAGTGGTTTATTGACGCAGAAAGGAAAGAATGAAACTCTGGGTCAGAGTCTGAACACAAGAATTCATAGTTCAATCATTCCTAAATGAATGAATGAATGCTTGAATGAATGAATCCTTTAATTCTACATTGTGTGTTTGTACTCGGCCTGGTCTACGTTGCTATAGGTTATAAATGGCTCCTTGGCGTCCTTGTTAACCCTCTGAACAATAGCCAGTTTCCTGACAGCGGCGACCGGACCGTCTGAGACAAGATTAGCAATTTCACACTGCGGCTGGTGACCGCTTGCCACTGAGTTGGAAGGAGGATGATGAAGATGATGAAACTTCAAGCTTCATTTCATGATAGAGCGACAGAGAGAAGCTCTAGTTTTAACCCTTTATACCCCTGGTGCTTAGACTCTTATAATCAGTGTACTGTGATACCTTTGGCTTTCATTCTGTTCCATCTTTGTCACAATGACATCGCAATATGTTACATACATGACTTGCATCACATAAATCCTGATATTTTGTGCTTAAAGTTCTGACTAATCCGGTCATTTACAAAAGATATTTCAGTTGTCAGGTCCCAGGTTATTTGTTTGTCTTCCATCAAGCTTTTCTTCATGAAGTTAAAAAGAAGTTGTCACGCCACGATGCTTCACCATCACACATATGCGTGATTGGTCTCGATGCAGGTAAGCCGCAAAAGTGGATGAACATCAACTAAAAAAAAGCATACAGTCAAATCCTACAAATGCAGCATTGACTCTCCCTTCTAGGGGAGCCGTTTTATGCAGCTATACACAAAACCGTTTCCCTGGACTTCCACAAGCGAGCCAACAGCTTCACGTGTGGCTGTCAACAAGTGATGCACCAAAAAAAAACAACAGTGGCCATTAACGCCCCGCGGCGGCTCCACAGAGCCCGCCGGGGTAAAGCAACCAACAACAAAAGATGTATTTAAACATGCAAGAACAGACACAAGTAAGAGCAAGAAGGTTAAAGACTCACTGCAAAAAGCTGTGTGTGCAAAGGTCTTTGGGGACATGTTGCTGACTGCTTGACAGCTGGCTAAATGGGATCTTAATCGGACAGACACTAAGCCCTGTGTGTGTGTGTGTGTGTGTGTGTGTGTGTGTGTGTGTGTGTGTGTGTGTGTGTGTGTGTGTGTGTGTGTGTGTGTGTGTGTGTGTGTGTGTGTGTGTGTGTGTGCATAAATAAAGCGTAATGACTTAACAGGGTGTGTGTGTTGTGTGCTGAAACAAAGTTGTGGCGAGTTACTCCCTCTCTTCGCTCACTCACACACACTCTCACACACTCACTCTCTCACACGCTCTCTATCTCTCTCTCTCACACACACACACACACACACACACACACTAAATGTCTTATCGAGTCAGAAAATTCCACCTGAGCAGCGAAAACCTGACTGATGAAGAGCAAAACGTCTCGACAAGTAGAATCCATTTCTGATGAAGAGGCAGCATTTAGTTAGACTGCTAAATTATTCACAACAAGCAGAGGAGAGGCGAAGAACGAGAAGAAAAGAGAAGAACGAGAGAGTGAGCGGATCGTGTGCTTTGTGTTCCTGTATCTGTGCTCTCTTCTTCGTGTTCGAGAACTTGAGGCCGTGACACAAAGCCACATAATGAGCGTTTGAGTTAAGTCTCCCTGTCATTACATCTAAAGCTAAATATGACATCTCACCTACCCGCCCAGCTGCCCACAGGGCGGTGCCACACACACACACACACACACACACACACACACACACAGGAGCTGGCTGATAACATTGTGCGATCCAGCAAACACACCTTGGAATGAGCTCGGCAAAACAGGCCGACTGAGGGGCCGCACACACACAACGGCTGCCAGAGTCCAGGCTGTACGCTGTGTGTGTGTGTGTGTGTGTGTGTGTGTGTGTGTGTGTGTGTGTGTGTGTGTGTGTGTGTGTGTGTGTGTGTGTGTGTGTGTGTACATTTTCCAATACTAAATTACATAACTTAACCCAGATCTTCATCTCTGCTAGGGCTGAACAATTTGCACTTTAGATTGAAAATCAATCAATCGTTCAGCCCTACCCTCCGCCCATCCCGACACATCCCAATCATCTCTTGCATCAACGTGCGACCTCATTATCTAGGCAATGTGTCCGGATAGTGGGGCAAGGATGTTTAATCACGGTGTAAAAATGGGCCCAAGAGCGTTTAGCAGAGAGGAAAACTGGAACGTTGCTGCAGGTTGAAGTAACCTGAAGGAGTCGGCGGCCTGATCAGTCTTGTGCCTGTCGGATTCATCTTGAGTCATTCTGCTGTCAGGGAGAGAGGAATGCTGCAGCCAGCCACAACCTGCACACACACACACACGCGCACACACGCACACACACAAACATACACACACACACACACACACACACACACACTATTTGTCCTGGCTTTAGAAGAGGTTAAATAGGAAAGTTACCAAGTTGACCGAGGTGGGATTGGATGAGGCCGAATTCAATCAATCATTCATTTTAAAAAGATGTGTGTGCTGATTAAGTGGAAATACTGAGATGCAGTCAGGCAGGCTGGAAGAGAGAACAATCACACCCTGGTGTGTGTAGCCCTCTGTCTGCCTGCCTGCCTGCGTGCGTGTGAATCATCTCTATTTTCTGTCTGCCTGCGCCGCTCACCTTGACACACACTTGAACACACAAACACACTCAGGAGGAGAATGTGGCAGCTGGTGGTGTCACCAAAAGCTGTCAAATCAAAGAGCAACAGCCTCTTGAAAGGGCGGATAAAAGACACACACGCATGTAGACTATTAACCTTAAATAGTCAGCTGAAATTTGTCTGAGGTGGGAGCGACTAAGTGGTCAAAACAGAACAAAAAACATGCGCATGTATTTTGGTCATCATTCTGCGCCTGCACACACACACACACACCCCTTTGATTCAATAGCTCTGTTCCTCTGCTGTTTCCTCTTCTTTCCCAGATGTTTCTTCGAAGGACAATCAAACAGCACAAAGGCCATTTCCAAAACAAACACACGTCTGACTTTTTTGGACTGAAATTAAACACCGATCCACACAAAGCAGTCAAAACAAACCTAGGTTACAGTTGCAGCATCTTTGTACTAACAAAAAGGCACCTTGAAACTGTTATAAAGGTTGCTGCTGAAGAAACGCTGAATGAAGAAGAGCAGGAAGAAGGATGGGATGTGAACCCAATAAGGAACCTGTTTATCTTACTGGAGTTGTTCAGGCTGAGTAGTGACATTCTGTCAGCAGAATAACACACACACACAGTTGTAAGAAGCTACTTAATATCATTAGTTACACCTGTGCTCTTTATGCAGCCCAACAGGTCACAATCAATGCCGGCACCATCGAGTTTATAGTGACGTCACGTGACAAAAAGGAAAAATAATAAATAACAAAAATAAAATGAGACGTGATTATGTGATAGAAAGTTAGTGCCCGCTCTGTTGAGACTCTCTGTGGTGTATTAGAAGGAACCGCGGCTACGTTCTACCATGTTTGCTGACATTTAGAAGCATTAAAGCTAACATTCGGGAAAGGTCCAAACCCAACATCCACCTGTTCACAAACACAAGCGGCACACACACAAGCAGACTCCCGCTGTAAGCTCCAACAGTGGGGTGACCAGAATGTCAATGAGATGGCTAGCTGACGTTAGCTAAAGTTACTTAAAAAGTGTGTGGGAAACATGTCAAACGTCGCGATAAACCTGCAAAACGCGCAGTTCAATAAGATCATTATGTCGTGACACGCAGCTAGGATTCAATCTAGAAGTCTGAGTTCGTCTCAGACTAAATCCGAACTAGGTTCGTGTTTGCTAAAGTTAGCCGATTAGCTGTCCGATAATGGGTGCATGTGTGTTAAAGTTTGTTGCTAACTAGAGAGCTAGCCGAGGGTCCGGGCTGCGTTCAGCGGTGCTAACGTTAGCGGAGCAGCCGCCGGGGTCTTACCGGAGGGTCGGCCCGATGCAGTTGGTGTCAGTGCTCTCGATTTCTCGGAGAATTCGTTCGTGTTCGGCGGCTGTCTCCACGCTGGCCATCCTGCATGTTGCTGTGCGCACGATGCTAAGGTATGCCGAGCCGAGCCGAGCCGAGCTGAGCTGAGGCGAGGTGAGCGGAGCTACACGGGCTGCCTGGTTCTGGCTCGGGCTCCGTGCGTCATGGAGGGAGACACCGGAGGGTTGGCTTGTTTGGTGTTACGGAGCAGCCCGATTGAGCGGAGTTTAGTGTCTAAATCAGCTCGTACTTTGCCGTCTCATGGGAGAAATTGAACATCTTTTTTCATCTTAAACAATAAAAAGAACTGAAAAAGTGTATTTCTGTTGTCTCTGAAGCATTAATTAACCAAAAGTTAAGTTTCTGTAAATACCTTTATATGTCAGTTAATTTGTTATTTTGTTTTGATATAATTTATAGCTTGCACTTTCATTTTTACCTCACATTTTGTTGACATTTTTCTTGTTTTTATGTACAGGAAAAATAGATGTCGGCGTGTCCGGTGTCCCATTTTCTTTTGGAAATTTAAGGATTCCGGTATAGATTCCAAAATAAAAGCCTTGTCGCGCAACAACCCTCAATTTGAATGAAACTGTATTCATCTATACCTTTTACAATGCTAATTTCACCACATATGTAATAAGATGATGGTCTGCTGTATGCCGGGGTGTTGACTATTGTTCTACAGCATAGCAACCAGCCTAGGTGTGATAAATAATAAGCTTTTATTTTCTAGACGGGTGGTTTTGCACCTGATCTTTGTCGCTTCAAATCTGCTGTCGGAAGAGAAGAGGAGCCGTGGTGCAGAATGGAGGTAAATAAAGAATTGAAACGTGAAAAGTTGACATCGGTGCAGATGTGCACTGAGCATTGTCTGTGTCTGATGGAGAACAAAGTGCTGAGACGAAGAGGAAAGAGTAACTTGGTTCTGTTTGTTTTGGTTTACCCGAAGAGTTCAGAGTCCACAGAGAGATAAAAGAGTTAATGCACAGTAGCAAAAGTCATATTCTATGCATTGTATGCAAAAATGTTTATTGTGCTGCATATGTAAACTGTGTAAGAGGATTACTGCCTCTGACCTCATCAACCAACAAACACACACACACACACACCATTATTCCTGTTTCTGTCTGTCTGCGTGTGTCTCTCAGCCTCAGAGGAAGCTGATAAACTCAGTGGACGGCTGTGTGGACGAGGCTCTGTGCGGCCTGGTCAGGGCCAGCGGGGGCCTCTCTCTGCTGAGGAGCCACAGAGTCGTGCTCCGCTCAGACACAGACAACCTGAAGGGCAAAGTGGCCCTGCTGTCAGGAGGGGGGTCGGGACATGAGCCAGCGCACGGTGGTACGACTAATTATGATCCCAAGTGATTGCAATTCTTTTCCTCGCAGTACTTTTAATCATGTCTTAACTCCTTGTGTTTTACTCTGTGTTTCCAGGTTATATTGGCAGTGGTATGTTGTCAGCAGCCGTAGCAGGAGGAGTGTTTGCGTCTCCTCCTCCTGCCAGCATCCTGGCTGCCATTCTCAGTCTGCACAAAGCAGGTACTGTCTGTTTGTGTCTGTGTCCGTGTGTGTCTGTGTCTGTGTCTGTGTCTGTGTCTGTGTCTGTGTGTGTGTGTGTGTGTGGTGTGTGTGTGTGTGTGTGGTATTATACCATGTACCAAACCATCCACCTTCACATCATTGCTCAGACATACACAAACCTGTGTGTGAATGTGGCTTAAGTTTAACTCCCAAAAAAAACATTTTGATGATGTCATCTGTCCTAACAATTAGAATCTCAACGGGACAAATTATCTATATCATATCAATAATCTATATCATACCTGCCCGCCCCCACCCCCGCCCCCCAGGAGCCTCTGGGGTCCTCCTCGTGGTGAAGAACTACACCGGCGATCGCCTCAACTTTGGACTAGCTGCTGAGCAGGCCCGGAACCATGGCGTGGCTGTTGACATGGTGATAGTTGCCGAGGACTGTGCCTTTGATCAGCCCAGTAAGGCGGGGAGGAGGGGCCTATGCGGCACCGTCTTTGTACACAAGGTAAACAACAATGGATGGAAATCACAATAATCAGGAGTTCCAGGAAAATCTGATCTACACTTTGTCCATCAGTTGGCAGGTGCTTTAGCAGAAGAAGGCTGCTCACTGGACCAGATAGTTGGGAAGATGATGGGAGTGATGAAGGGGATTGGTGAGTCTCCTTCCCCAAGTCCTTTACACTATGTGGCGACAGGGTTACCTTTCAACACGCTTGCATGTGTGTGTGCTTGTATTCCAGGTACTCTGGGTGTGAGTCTGTCTCCGTGCAGCGTTCCGGGCTGTCTTCCGACTTTTGACCTGCCACCAGGACACATGGAGCTGGGACTGGGTGAGAGGAGACGATGAGAGGAAGATGGAGAGTGGATGAGAAGGAGGAGGAGGAGGAGAAGCAGGAGGGACATTTTGTTATGTCGCAGACTAAAAAAAAAGATTGATCTCTAAACGTGGACTGTTGACTGTTTTCTGTCCTCTGTCTTTAGGAATCCACGGTGAACCTGGCATCAAAAGGTCAAAGGTGACTCAAGTTCAAAAAATGGCTTTCGTGTGATTCCGTCTGTGCATCCGTTTGTTTTTATATGTTTCATTCGTTCATCCTGTCAGGTGGCATCTGCAGATGAAGTGGTGAAAACCATGATGGATCACATGACCAACCCTGACAGCCAATCACATCTACCACTGAAGCCAGGTCCTCCTGAGTGTGTGTGTGTGTGTGTGTGTGTGTGTGGGTGGGGGTGTGGGTGGGTGGGTGGATGGATGGATTGATCTGGACTTTTGTGTGACTCTTTGATCTTTCATCCTTCCCACAGGAGACACTGTGGTTGTGTGTGTGAACAACCTTGGGGCTCTGTCTTGTTTGGAGATGGCTGTGGTAACCAGAGCTGCCATCACCTGTCTGGGTACGTATGTGTGTGTGTGTGTGTGTGTGTGTGTGTGTGTGTGTGTGTGTGTGTGTGTGTGTGTGTGTGTGTGTGTGTGTGTGTGTGTGTGTGTGTGTGTGTGTGTGTGTGTGTGTGTGTGTGTGTGTGTGTGTGTGTGTGTGTGTGTGTAGTGCAAGACACCAACAATATGTGCTCGGAGGATGATGCTTTCTGACACTGATGGTCTCCACGGTTACAGAGAATCGCGGCATGGCGGTTGCCAGGGTGATGTCGGGGTCGTTCATGACGTCGTTGGAGATGGCAGGAGTGTCGCTGACCCTGATGAAGGCCGACCAGGAAATACTGAGATTGTTTGGTGGGAACACACCACACACACACACATACACACACACACACACACACACACACATACACACATACACACACACACACACACACACACACACACATATTTATACAACACATAAACGAGACACACACTCTTTTACCTCCTTTATCCTGTCCAGATGCTAAGACCAGCGCCCCTGCCTGGCCTAATCTCAGCAGTGTGTGCGTGAGTGGACGCAACTATGTGACGGACCCTCCAACCATGGACATGCGGCCTCAGGACGACACACACGCTGAAGGTTAATTACACACCACTGCAACATGCTAATATTAAACCAACAGTAAACCGCTCATTGATGGTAAACAACAGCCATACTGATTGTTATGACAACAATTTGGTGGCAGAATGTTGAACCTTTGTCTTGGTCCTATGTTTGGTCCGTCAGGGCCTCTGAGTCATGTGATGCGTGAAGCGTTAGGGAACGTCTGCTCAACGCTGCGAGAAAAACAGGAGGAATTAAACGCCCTGGATCGAGCTGCAGGGGACGGAGATTGCGGAAACACTCACATGCAGGCTGCTAAAGGTGAGAAACAAAGTCTAACGTGAAAGGTTTTTTTTGGCAAAAATTGGTCAGAAAATGATCATTATGAGCCATAAATACAGTGTGATGACAATGTTAATCAGAAATAATTGCATCTAATTCCTCGCTCAGCCATTCAGGAATGGCTCCAGGGTCATGCAGTCCCTGGTTGCCCAGGGCAACTGCTGTCAGTCCTGGCTGGATTGGTGCAGGAGAGGATGGGCGGGTCGTCAGGGGCGGTAAGTGTCATAGTTTGTTTGATAATTCGGGTTTCAATGTTTCACATCTTTGCTCTCTCTCACACGCTCATACACACACACACTCTTCCTGTGTCTTTCAGTTGTACAGTCTGTTCCTGACAGCGGCGGCTGGTCATGTGACTGAAGGGAGGAACAACCCGGCCGCCTGGGCCAGTGCAATGCATGCTGGGACACAGGCAATGAGGAGGTAGGGGTTGGATTACTTATTGTAAGTCGCTTTGGATAAAAGCGTCTGCTAAATGATCGTAATGTAATGTAATGTGTGTGTGTGCTGTATGTATCACTCAAGCTTTGGGTCGCAGAGAGTGAGTTCAGATAGGAAGAAAAGTGAATTGGCTCTTACTGTGTGTGTGTGTGTGTGTGTGTGTGTGTGTGTGTGTGTGTGTGTGTGTGTGTGTGTGTGTGTGTGTGTGTGTGTGTGTGTGTGTGTGTGTGTGTGTGTGTGTGTGTGTGTGTGTGGGTGGGTGGGTGGGTGGGTGGGTGGGTGGGTGGGTGTGTGTGTAGCAGAATTTACCAGCTGCAGTTGTTTCTTTATGTTATCTATTTTGTTGTTATTTGTTACACCTGGAATAAGCGCATAATTTTCCCTCATGTTGAAACATCTTCAGCATAGATTGTGGAAAGCTCTTCTTAACTGTCTGTGATGTCCCCCTTCCCCCTCCAGATACGGTGGTGCCGACCCTGGAGACAGAACCATGGTAGGACAGGAAGGTCTTTTCTCTGAGGTACCGGATAGTCCTAGTAGACTGTATTTTTACTTTGTCTTTTTCTCTCTCTCTAGTTGGATGCTTTGTGTCCTGCAGTGGATGAGCTGATGAAGCTGACCACTGTGCCCCCTGGTGGAGAGATGGCGATCATGCAGGCTGCTGTGCAGGTACAGCAACACACCTACTAGGATCAGCAGTGCCACAAGGTGGTGAAAAGCTGATGGTGTACCTGGCTTCTCTCCCTCTCGCTCTCTCTCTCCCTCTCCCTCTCCCTCTCCCCCTAGAAAGCGGCTTCGGGGGCGGAGTCAACCCGTGACCTCATAGCGAGGGCGGGCCGGGCCAGCTACATTGCAGCCGAGAGGGTCACCCTACCTGACCCAGGTGCTGTAGCTGTAGCGGCCATCTTCAAAGCCGTTCTGGAGTCACTGGAGAGGCAGAAGTGATGCACCAATCAGGATGAAGATGATTTAAGATCTAGGAGTATGGAACAGAATTAGCACACAATGATTACCTTACAAAAACACAACGAAGATGACTGCACTTTGACCTAAACGCATTGACACTGAGCTGGACCCACTGGCGTAAGGTGTCAATCAGGCAAAAAATGTATTAATTGATTAAAGTTACAATATCAGTCACATACATAACATAATAAGAAATCAACCCTGTCACTTCTGTCTGAAAGAATAATAATGTGTAATCACTGTTTTAGAGAGATAAATGCACTTTTGGATTAAACAGTGGTTCTCATCTTGCATTGATTTGATGTATTTTGTGCATTTCAATGTTGTTTGTATTCCACTTTGTAAGATCTTTGGTAGATTCATTAAACTGTTAAAAACTGGCTTTCTCTCATGTTCTACATTAAAGATAACCTGTATTAGGGAGCCTCTCTTTCTACTTTCATTTCAACAGCCATGCATTGACTTCCTGACTTCCTGGCACTGACACACACAAACATACACACACACAATGTGGCGGTTTAAACTTTGAACACACTTGAGAAATGTGTTGCACTTTCAATTTTGGCACTGGTACTATGCACAGACCTCCCGTGTGTGTGTGTGTGTGTGTGTGTGTGTGTGTCATGGTTTAAGCATTCAAAACTAATCTTTAACATTATATTTAATGTAAAACTTTTAGAATTTGCAGACTTTCTGATTGAGCAGCATTGGACATGTGGGACCCCCTGTGGTGACCTCCCTTATTTGGCATCTCCACATGTTTGTTTAGGTGTTTATTATAATCATATTAATATTTACTAAAGTGTGTGTGTGTGTGGACTATACATGTTGAGCCATCAGACGTGCGGGTGTGCTTCGTTCACCTGTGTTGTTTCAGCAGGAAACGTCTGCTTTCTTGGTTTTACTCAGCCATCTGTAAACCAGCTGTAATTTGCAGAGCAATGCCTCAGTGGTTGCCATGGTGACACACAATCTGAAAACTTCAGGAAGTTAATATCGCACCCACTTCGTAGTTCTTTCTGATGAGCGTTGGTTAGTTCTTATGTTCTGACTAATAATAATAGCCTACAAGAGCACTATTCTGTGTGTGCGTGTGTGTGTGGAGGTCTCAGATGGAGTTTGCTTGCAGCCATGTTGTATGCAACTGGAGACCCGATGAGACAGGGGAAGGTGAGCGTTCCATTATTCTTTTGTTTGTTGTTTTTTGAAAATTTTCACAATGTATCATTGTTTTTCACAATGTTCCTCATGGAACCTTGAAAGGTTCACGAGCCCCCATTCTGGTGTGTAATGAGGGTTCTTTAACATACAGATCCTCTGAAATTCAGTGAGGGTCTGACTGCAGGTTACATGGGTAGACTGATAAGTTCTGGATGAGGAGTATGGTATGGTGGAAGTACGAGCTGCTGTGAGTTACAGAGTTCAGCCCTCACCCTGATACTTTAAGCCGAACGCTGTTCCAAAACATAAAATGTCACTTACTCATATTTGATCATGGCTTTTATGCATTTCAATGAATTGATTGTATCTCGATTTAGCTATTTAGTGCCATGAACCTGTTTGAATGAATTCATTTTCCCAGCATACACCAGTGCTTCTGTTACAAAGAACCAGTATTGTAATGCACTGGCTGAGCAGGTGCATCGCGCTCTCTCTCTCTCTCTCTCTCTCACTGCCTCTCCCTCTCCCTCTCCCTCTCTCTCTCTCTCACACACACACATCATATATAAAGGTCAAACTGTGTCAAAGCTGTTGTTTTTCTCTGCAGTGTGGGGTGATCAACACATTCTCAAGGGTATTGCCGTGAAATAACAGGAAACATATAAAGTAGGCGCTGCATGTGTGTGTGTGTGTGTGTGTGTGTGTGTGTGTGTGTGTGTGTGTGTGTGTGCCTGCAAATGCAAGAGAAGCAGATTGAAGCAGACGCTTTGGAGGGAAATCACGTGGCGACACACACAGTGCTGCCTCGTAGGACAAATGAGTTCACACAGGGCTGAGTTTCTCGATAAAGTGCAGTGATTTTCATTGATGTGTTTGAGTCTCGTTTGACACTGAACTGAACAGAACACACAAACGAAAGCT
Source organism: Genypterus blacodes (assembly GCF_046128005.1). Lineage (NCBI taxonomy): Eukaryota > Metazoa > Chordata > Actinopteri > Ophidiiformes > Ophidiidae > Genypterus > Genypterus blacodes. Next base: position 12,933 of record NW_027466969.1, read on the forward strand.
GCTACAGATTCATCACAACAGCAGTTTGTCTCACACCTGATCACTATCAGCAATCAACCGCATGCCTCAGAAATGAATGTAAACAACACACCTGCTCTCTCTCTCTCTCTCTCTCTCTCTCTCTCTCAGGCCCCCCTCCTCTGCCTCCACGCCGGCTGAAACACCCCAAACCACCGCCTCGCCCCACATCCTTCCCTCCTCTCCTCCCCTCTTCACCCTCAGTCCCTCCTCCTCTGCCACCCAGAGGTAAATCTCTCTCTCTCTCTCTCCCTCTCTCTCTCTCTCTCTCTCTGTCTTTTTCTCTCTCTCTCTCATTCTCTCATCCTTTCTTTTCCTCCATTGCTTTTATTTTCCAGGTCACAAGCTGGAAGGTGAAAGCAGACCGAAGCCTGATGTAAATGTGGTCTCTCTCTGTGTCGGTAAACTGGTGGACATGAGTCAAGGTGACACACACACACACACACACACACACACACACACAAACACACAAACACACGCGTGTGCACAAACACACACACACAAACACGTACACGCACATTTACAAACTACTTCTTTCCCTGTCCTCTGCCCAGCCTCATGCCTGGATAGCTTTCAAAAGCAGGTGAATTGTGGGAAATGTGATGCGGCGTTGTCATCTCAGAGCTTTGCACAGAGGAATGTGAGTTGTGAGCTCTCTTACTCTCTGGAATCAATGAATTTGGGTACAAATCAGACAAAACTAATCCTTCTCCTTTTTCCCGCCTGCAGGTGTGGGTGTGTGAGTTTTGCGGAAATGAGAACGCTGTGTGTGTTAGTCTGCATTCACTGTGTAGCGACGTCCTGTACCTGCCGAGCCAGAGTGATGATGACTACCAGAACCTGGAGGACAGACTGGTCGTCTTCTGTGTGGACACCTCAGGCAGCATGGGCGTCACCACCGAGGTGTGTGTGCCTTATACACACATTGCATACACACACACACACACACACACACACACACACACACACACACACACACACACACACACACACACAGATAATAACAATATTGATTTAATGTTAATATTTTTCTCACGTGATTTATTTTGTTTAGGTGACTTCAAACAAACAACCTCCAAAGTACATATCCAGATTAGAGGTATCTATCTATCTATCTATCTATCTATCTATCTATCTATCTATCTATCTATCTATCTATCTATCTATCTATCTATCTATCTATCTATCTATCTATGTACTGTATCTATCTATCTATCTATCTATCTATCTATCTATCTATCTATCTATGTACTGTATCTATCTATCTATCTATCTATCTATGACTGCTGTTGTGTTGCATTGCCAAGGGTATCCAGGATGCCCTCCAGAGTGCGCTGACATCGCTGCTCCAACAAACCCCAGGCAGGCGAGTGGCACTGGTGACCTTCAACAATGAGGTAGGAAGTCGGAGGGCGAGGAAGAAGAGGGGGATGTGAATTGAAATAAAATATCACTATGAATTCAAAGAGAATTTTCTACAAAGCTTCTCTCGGTCCCTTTCACAGGTGGTGATATACGGTGACGGCACCAGCACTCCCTTCACTCTGAGGGATTGGGCTTTGGTCGACTACAACCACATATGGCAACAGGGCGTGGCTTACCAAGTCCCGCACTGCATCTCTGAGACCTACGCCCAGATATTACAGAGAGTCAAAGAGTAATGATAGCCAGCCTGTACACGTCACATCTCACTCTCATGACTCAATGCATGGGCACATATCATAAACAGGACAGTGGTGACTTATTTCAGATGCTTTGTCTTTGTATACATTAAGTCTCAAGGAAGACGGGGCTACATCTCTCGGTCCTGCTGTGTTGGCCTCAGTTGCCATGGCATCAAGGTATCCTGGGTCAAAGGTGGGCATACATGACTCACATTACTGTATCAAATGTCAGAAATGAACCGAAAGATGATGGCACAAATCGCACCAGTATAGAGTTTTAGACACAATAATTTTTGCACGAGTACGGAATACAGTAAGGAGACTTCTGGGTAATGCCCTTTCTAAATTTGTGTGAGTTCCGTAGGTGGTACTGTGCACTGACGGCAGGGCCAACATCGGACTGGGTGAGATGGATCAAGAACTCCCTCTTTCCTCCTCTCCCCAGTCACATTCACATTCACATTTCTACAAAGAGGTGGCTCAGCAGGCAGCAGACAGCGGGTGAGGACAGACACACACACACACACACCAAGGCAAATCACTCTACAGCAGTGGTTCTCAAACTTTTTACATCAGGTACCACCTCAGAAAATGTTTGGCTCTCCAAGTACCACCACTATGGCCGATGTTAAAATACAGCAGTGGTTCTCAGTGGTTCCCGGCGCCGGCACCGGCAAGTGTGCTGGCACCGGCTCAACTTATTTTAAGTCGCATTTCCGATATTTTTATTTGATTGGTCCACGTACCACTTACAGGGAGCCCGCGTACCACAGTTTGAGAACCACTGCTCTACAGAAAACAGACTTCTAAAAAATACCTCTCTCTCTCTCTCAGGGTCATAGTGTCAGTGATGACCTTTGAGGGGATGGACTGTCGACTGGCCGAAGTTGGGCGGCTGGCTGACACGACTGGAGGGAGGGTGAGGGACACACACAATACAATAACAGAAGGAGAGCTCATACTTCGCCAAGGCAAATTAGTCCTCCAATAACCGCTACCACCTCTCAGTAATGACATTTAACAGGTTAATAATCGAGATCAAGCCACGCCCAGCGATTATTGCAAAAAAAACCTGTAAACAAATATTAAACACAAAGCTTAAATGATCATTTAGCTTGGTCCATTCGATAATTGACCCAAAATTTGAGAGATGTGGGAAAAATGGGCGTGGCCTACATGTGGATAGACCCAAATAAAATCACAGAAAAAAAAGAGTTTTGATTCAGGGACTTCAGTGACTTTGATTCAGTGGCCAAGTGACAATTACAGCACCACCATCAGGCACCATCCAGTCATGAATGGGTTTCTCTGACTCTCTCACAGTTTGCTAGGTGACATTTGGTAAGCTTGAAATCTATGGAATGTCCTAAAAACAAACCAATCCTCTTAATTCATGTCTTTCAATGTGCTTTGCAGAACAGGGCCCCACCTGGCTTTACAGCTAGGTGCTTCCCCTTGTGACGCATTTGTTCACTTTCTGAATGCCTGCACAGGTGAACATCGTCAACATCGGTACAGTGGCATCCGAGATCCAGTCTGCGTCAATTGACAATGTCCTTGCGACAAGTGTCACGGCAACGCTGCTCGCTGCTGAAGGAGTGTGAGTGTAGCTAAAATACTCTTTAGGTACAGATTTCACATTGCCTTTTAATGATTTAATAGTGATGATGCCAGAATTATCCATGAAAAAAGGTGGGTGGTGCCATCAGGTGTCACGAAAGGCAGCACATTTTTCTGTACTTCCTCATGGCTGACAATAGTCAGCTCCAAAACAGTGGCAAGACGTAAAAAATGTGGTACCCTCTTCATTCACATATGCATATCTGTGTTTAAGCATTTGTATGTCTTATTGGGAAACTCTATCTTGGTCTGCAGGTATTTTCCCCACGGGAATGACAGCGGTCACAAACTGGTGAAACATATCGGGAACGTGACAGAAGGGGCTCAGATCACCGTCCAATTTGCTGTCAAATCAGAATTTATGGAGGGTAAGGCCAAAGCAAAACGGTCTTAGTCAAAATCTGTTTTTGTCTTTTTAACATGTAAACCACAAACAAACCAATGGTTAACACAACAAAATATTAATTTACCTTCATGTACGAAAGGTTTTCTCCGAAGGGGCAAACTTCCATTTCAGCTTCAACTGAGATTCAAGACCAGAGACCAGCAGACAGCGACACGCATCATCACGGAGCAACGACCAGTTACTACCTGCAGGTAAACACAGCATGCCGAGCAGCCTGAAGTGAGAAACAGATTAATGAAGCTCTGTGTCCCAATGTGCTGACCTGGTGCTCCCCCACACACAAACTGTCCGCATGGCAGTGTGTTTGACCCAGAATGAGAAATAGTAGGTGTGTGTCGGACCTGAAGCTGGGCAGGAACTTTCTCTTCCATGCAAGCGCGAGCTGTCAAAAATAGAAAATAAAGGCCACATGCATTGCCGTCTGCAAGTCATCTTTTTGTGATCCAGCTGAGGTGTAGCGGCTTATTTCTTTGTCTCTCTGTCCACTTCCTGTCTCCCCATCTGTCTGTCTTTAGTCAGATTGGGGCTGGTAATCTTAACATGGCGGTCTTGGGCGTCCACTGTGCCCAACTTTGTGCTAGTTTAACCATGGAGGGTCGAGTCCAGGAAGCACAGAGGCAACTGAAAGCTCAACAGGAGTTGCTCAAAGACATCAGGTACTTCTTTCTCTGTAAATGTAGCAATGACTGCAAAATGGCGCATTTTACAGCTAATTTGACAAAAAAAAAGTTAGTTGGTCTGATGGTGGCGTTGCAATTACCATTGCTGCATTTTGGTCTATAACTTTTAAACTGTGAGTCATTGTTTGGTTTCAACTGCCACAAACCTTTATCCATAGAATGTCTGGACCAAGCCTGGACATGGTCACTTCAAGTCAAAAGTGGTGACTCAGGGTTTTCATGTGACTCCATTTAACACCAGTGGTCCGTTGTGTGTATTTGTTCATATTAACACTTTTTGACAACCAAAGTAAGCAGAGGCCGATCCATGAGGAGGAGAGCGTCTACGGCAACTGGATGGAAACCATGGCAACCATCTTTGATGACATCACCACAGAATCACAGGTTATCAAATGATTTATCAGAAAATGAAGCCAATAGTCAATATCTGGCGACTGCAACGAGAAGTGAATAATCCTACCTACTAAGGATAATAATAATCCTAACTACCTGAGACTAAAAGAAATGCAACAATGAAAAGACAACATAATTAATAAATGAAATAAAATAAAAATAGATGATAACAATAATAGCATTTCCACACACCTCTCTCTTGCTCTCTCTCTCTCTCCCTCTTCAGTCTCTCTCTGATGAAGCGGCTAAAGTGGTGTACCAGATGAAGAGAGTGAGCAGTTTCCTCACTGGCAACACACCTGACAGCCAGAAGCAGAGTGTCAGGAAGAAAAGGGCAGTGATGGAAGGAATGTGAAAAGCCAGAACCATTCAGCGGGAAGGGAAATAATAAAAACCACTGACAGATTGGAAAAGAAAGATTCTGAGAGGAACTATTATTTTGCGCAAGCGAGATTGAGATGCATGTAGAATGTCTGGAAACAAGCTAAACGAAAATGTTTCTTTCTTTTTTTGTCACTATTGGCTGCCAAATATGAGCGGGCATCCTCAGGAAGTCCTGAGTCTCATGAATGACTGAAGTCTACTGTAACCAAATCAAATGGTAGTCCTGAAATGTTGTCAATAACTTCTGAACCTGCCACAATGAAGACATAAACATTATGGTGGAGTTGGAGCAGTTTCTAGATTCATCATCTTATCTCAAAATGTGCAAAATTAAACAAATGAAGGAAATCAGTGTGAGCCATTGCCTGGTGTACATTATGGTTTGTCTTTCGAACTCTTTAATACATCAGGAAGTTTCATCACTTACCTTTTGGGAGAGATGAATCCTGTCATTAGCCTTTGCATCTGCAGACTGGATGGATTTCTATCTCTCTTTGTCTCTCTCCTTTTGCTGTAGAAGAAGGGGGGAAGGTCAAGTTCATTTGTATAGCACAGCATCACCGAAAATGTCACCAAAGGCTTTACAGGCGTGAGAAAGGAAGAAACCTTGGTAGAGATGATTCAAAGGCAGACTCCCTCTCCTCATCAGCCTCCTTGTCATAAATTACAATTGCATTTGTAAATAAAATCAGCACGAGGCCCCGTGCAGAGGACACCAGAAAAATGTGAACAAAGAGAAAGTGGAAGGATGAAAGTCAAGAGGAAGACAGGATTTCCATGCTTTTTTACATTTTACATTTTGCAGGTACAGCGACTTTTTATGGTTATGCAGATCCCGCATACCAAACCAAATTAATCAATCATGTGATATGAAACAATAAAAGTAGGTGACGCAAACCTATGAAACAACTTTCTAATATTTTTAATGATTAAAAATATAAATAATTTCTTTCTTACAAGAAGATCACAAAGATCTCGATCATACATTTCCATGAAATTTCCAAAACATTTAGGCCTGGGAAGACACTTTTTTAAAATGCATGACTCTTCCAGGACTTCCATCACCACAGAGAAGGAGGACAAAGAAGAAAAAAAAGGGCTGTGGTGGTGATGAGACGATGAAGATGGATGTGTTCATTAATGACGAAGGGTTTATTTATTTGACCCAAGACATTATTGTTGCTGCAGGTGATTTCTACAGAAATAATTTCCTGACTGCCCAGATGGTGGTGCTATCAAGCTATATTGAAGGATGTCAGACAGATTCAGGACCCTGTTTGCAATGTGAAATCTGGATGGTGGACCAGTGACTGATGCACAAATGTAACTAAGATACACCACAAACGTAAACACATGAAGTTATTACAGCCGTAAAAATGTTTCCCAGACAAGCGTGGTTGAATATCAAGGCTTTTATTCTGAAGAGAGTTAAAAGCATTCCCATCATTTCCACTCTGTCTCCTCTGGCGTTCCAGCAGTAGAATGGAAGTTAGGGGCATAAGCTGGCTCGGCTTGGCTTTTGGCACAGGAAAGGGAGGCTGTGCTGACAACTCACATCATCCCAGCACTTACGCTCTGTAAATCAATAGTGAACAGACGATTTATCGGCGAGTGTCATCCCAACAAGTGAAACCTGACAGACAGCATTGTAAATACTTACATATTATATAAAATATACTGTTTGAGTTGAATGCAGAAACGTCATATCATTTGCAGTTCTATCTGTATATTCCTTTTTTTTAATTTAACTCACAATGTTAGTAGAAACTTTTTTGGGTCAGGGCATATTGAAAAATCAATCAAATATATAAACTCTATGGTTTTGACATATATTTTACCTCCAAAATTAATCTGGAGGCAGTCCTCGAAGTGGTTGTTATGCTGTCCTGGACACCAATTGGAATAATGGAATTGAGTGCCATCACTCCAGAACCACTGACCCTCCTACAAGACACAAAACAAAGTTTGAATTAAAAACTCAAACTTGAGCGGGATTAAAACTCATCAGATTTTCCATCAGATATATACCTGTGCAGCATCATTGGCTCCAAGCCATAAAGGCATAAACCCATGACTGAACTGCGCCACCAGGCCCTGAACCCTTAGGTACTCTGTTACACTGTGCACTGATGCAAGGTGTCCACCCAGGTGCATGCAGGCTTCCTACAGAGGGCACAGAGACAGATTTACTGAAATATGAAACTGGGACATGGGAGATTTCCAGTTTAACCTGTGTGTTGACCTGTGTAAACTGGGCCCAAACCATCCTGAGTACCTCAGCACGAGCCCAAGTCCTGGGTCCTGAATAGTAGAAGTAACAGCTCTTGTTGGACCAGAGCCAACCTGGAGGACAATTCTTTCTCTGAAATATGAATCCTGGAGGCAAACAGAAGCACGGTGATGATGAGAATGAGTTTAAAAACACATTTACACGAGGGGCTTAAACACATACAAACTCACCATTGGTTGTGGTCAGAGCCATTGCAGCAGAAACAAGCAGGACCGCAGTCAGCATCTTGAAGGTGGAGCTGATCTTCTCTTCCTCCTTCTCGCCGTCAGCCTAAGACCTGACGGAGCCTAGATGCTCTGGGGCTCATATATACAGAACATTATCTTTCCATCTTCCACCAGTCATGAAGCAACACACACACAGCCCAACAATCCTCAGACAAACAACATTACTTGGAGAGGCGATAGAGTGATTCAGTATAAACTGAAAGGCAATGAAATAGTTCCTCACCACTGAGTCATTACCATTGCTGCAACTGCATTGCAGTGGCAATGATGCAAGAGAGATACAGATGGTGACTGATTAAATCCTCTCTAGTTATATTATCTGCTATGCCAAACTGCCAGATCAGTGTTGCTGATTAATTAACAGTAGTGATCAATTGAGCAACGCAAGGATGGTACACGGTAAATAGATGGCAGAGCGATCCACAGAGCCCTGCACACCCGGCGTCCCTTTGGGCAAGAAGCCGTCTACCATTGAGACACCTCAGGAGCCATGGAGCTGGAAAACAGCTCAATATTTGTGGGTTAAGGTTAAATATAATATCTGTTGAAGAGGCAAAGAGATTGTTGGCCTTTAGCTGATAACACACACACACTCCAACAATTACACACACACCCAAACGCAGCACTAAGTTTGGATGAAATGTGGTAACACCTCGAGACTAACCTTCTTTCATCACTTTGCCCTATAGTAATGTCATACATCACATGATATGTCACCAAACAGGTCATTGTGCAGTTTGTTTGTTGTAAAGCAAATCTATCTGCAAATTAGACAATGATATCGTGAAACCAAGACACAGAGTGAACCGATACCTGACCAATCTGATGTACCCGTTAGTGTAACACACACACACTGTATTTTCATATGAAGGTATTTCATTGTGAAAAAGTAACATCATAAGGTTTTAAGCAAGTGGAAGGAAATGGAATCTTTACTTATTTGAACAGAAATGTTTATTTCTTCACTTTTTTGACAATCTGAATTGTTTTCACTCCCAGGCTCTGGCTCGACTTGACAACACGACAATCATTATCAAACAGGATGCCACGACCTTTGTGGACTCCTTCAAACTGTCTTCATTATTATATATTTGTCATTTACAATGCAAATAAAACAAGGCAAAAATTACTCAGAGAGGCGATAGAGGGATTCAGCATAACAAAGGCAATGTGAGCTGCAACTGCTGCTGGTGTAATTACTTTGTCAAATATTGCTATAAAAAAAAAAAATGCATAGAGGCTAAGATCATACAGACAGTCAGAGCAAACAACTTCAGACACTTCTTGTTATAATATGCGAGGATTTATTAACTCACAATAATAACTAAGACTCATTACTATCAATATAACAAACTGGAAAACATAAACAATAGCAAGAAGTTCAGGTAATAACGGGTTCAAACACAAGGAAAGTAAAGCGTGAGTGTGTGTGTGTGTTTGTGTGTGTGTGTGTGTGTGTGTGTGTGTGGGTGTGTGTGTGTGAGAGACAGAGATGATGTACAGGAAGTGGCGAAGTTATAAACACATGTTTCCAGGGTCAAGGTTCACTACTAAGATGGCGGCTTCACTCCTTACTTAGCCTGTGAGAGACATGTGTGTTTCTTAAGCCCACAGGGGGTTTATCACCCAAGTGGTGCAGAGAGAGAGAGAGAGAGGAGAAAGAGAGAGGAAGCATGCAGCATGCAGGTTCTGTGCTGAAAAGCACGGTTAGAAAACTTAATAAACACAATAACAGAAATATTCAACATAGAAAATAAAGTATTCCATACAGTGTATTTATCTACTTAGATCTTAATCTGACTTTAAATCTTAATCTGCCCAAACATCAAAGCCTTACGTAGTAGAATCACGTCCGTTTTGTGATTCTCTGTGGCATTGATTGGACAGCTGCGCTGAGGGTTCACTCAGTCGATGGTTTGTCCGTTGTGGTAAGCTTTGCTCCAAGTCTTCAGTTATGGGCTTGAAGAAGTTGGAAAGTTGCCTTTGTGGTGTAGGAGAAAAAGGGGCGAAGTGAATCGCTGCTTGGTCCACAAGTTGAGTCACGGTCAGACAATCTTTGAAAGCAAACGGAGGTGCAAGCCTTGGAGGTTTGGTGTTCACTGAAAAAATCCAGGGTTGGGTTTCTTCCTGTTCCTTACTGCTTGGTTGGGCTGGAGAGTTAGCTTGTGGGTTCACTGAATTGGAAAATTCAGGGCAAATTCTTGGGTTTCCTCCTCTTCCTTACTGCTTGGATTGTGCTGAAGCGAACTTCTGGGTGGACCTGCTGCGCTTTTTATACTGCAAATGACCTCACAAGCATGGGTTAACCTTTTGACCAATGTCGGGGCAGCTGAGATTGTGACATCTTCACACCAAGGCAGGAAGAGGGGGTTGGTCCACTACCACTCTAGGTTGTAGTCTTCTTGTTTTGTGAACAAAGGATTCCATGCTTTATCAGAGTCAGCTATGTGGGGACAGGCTTCAAAAATGTGTTATAGGCCTCACATATTTCAGAACCTTAAACTGTGTATGCCCCTACACTGCATTTCAGTTGTACTGTTGCAGCAGAGATACAGAAGATAACTCTGATGAAATCCTGTACTTACACTACTACTTCTACAATTCTATCATCTACGATGTCAAACCGTCACTTGTCATTTCAGATCAGTGTTGCTGATTACTTAACAACATTCATTTGAGCAACACAAGGACAAACACATTGTTTTGTTATAATAGGCCACACATTTCTGGCCAGCACTAAAGGAATAATTATTAATTGCTTATTATATATATCTATACACACACACACAGGTTAAACATAGTACCTGGTCAAATGGCACCACATTGATGTCCTCTACCTGATTTACTGGTTTGATATTTACATTGGGAAAATAATGTTTGTGTCCGTTCATGGGTTTGAAAAACATTATATGTCTCTCTCCCTCTCTCTATGTGTGTGTGTGTGTGTGTGTGTGTGTGTGTGTGTGTGTGTGTGTGTGTGTGTGTGTGTGTGTGTCATTTCTGTCCGGCTTTCCCTACAGTGGAAATCTCCTAACCTCCTAAACTCTGTGTATGAAATATACAATGAGAGCACATACTGATAAGTTCTTTCACAAATGTCATTGCTGCCTAATGCTGTCTTCAATAAAAATCAAGTTGACACAATCAAAAAATACACACACACACACCACTCACACACACACACACACACACACACACACACACACACAGAGAGAGAGGGAGAGAGATAGAAAAAGATGATGTAAATTCATATTTTTTATTGGTTGTTTTTTGTGTTATGGTTAAACATAATAGTAGTGAAAAGACAACACATTAATGGTTTGTTATTTACATTGACAAAATAATGTTTGAATCTATTCATGGGTTTGAAATACAGCATCATTATGTTATGTGATGTGATGTGATGTGATGTGTGTGTGTGTGTGTGTGTGTGTGTGTGTGTGTGTGTGTGTGTGTGTGTGTGTGTGTGTGTATGTGTGTGTGTGTGTGTATCATTCAGGATTTTCAGCCAGCTTTCGGATTTCCTCCAACAGCTCGGAAAAAGCCGGACGACCCTGAGGCTTCTGCAGCGACACCAACGAAGAAGAAGAAGAAGAGGAAGAAGAAGAAGGAGAGGCAATGCTGTGTTAACAAGCGATGTGATTCACAATGTGAAACCTTTTCAAATCTCCATTCTCCTAAATATTCTATTTTTGTGTTGCATTTAAACTGTCATGGGCTAAAGCCGTAATTGTGATCTATTTCTAGAAAGGTTGAGGTCTTGTGAAAGTTTGCACTTTATTTAGTTTAATTGATTCATTTAATAATGAAATAACATTTTCTTTGAGCATCATTAATGATTTAAAGGCCATAGTTTGATAGCTCTGAGCTTTCCGCTCATTGTCTTGAACTTGATCGCATTAAAATTTGATTGTCCTACAAATTCATCTTTATAAACTGCTGGGGTAGTTTGGATGAATGAGTGAGTGAGTGAGTTAGTGAGTGAGTGAGTGAGTGAGTGTGTGAATGAGTGTTAACTGACCAAGACTGTGAGTGACATGGACAAAGTCCTCTTGCAACCATGTATAAGATGACGATTTGAGCTATTGAAAAATCCGTCAACCCAGACTGCAATGATCACACATTGTAACTGACTTGACTCTTGCTGGAACCGCCGGCCCGTGAGCGGGCCGGCGGTTCCTCACCCCTGCTTTAAAGAATAGAATGTGTCAAACTGAAAAGAATGACAAAGGGGTGTAAGAGAGGATGAGGAAGTGTTGGAATTAAGTGATGCAATAATGATGTTACAGAATGATGAGAAACCTGAAGTAACATTGTTGATTTGAGGAAGGTCTATAACATTTCTGTGTGACTCTGGAGCTTCCAGAACTGTAGTGCACCCCGATGAAGTACCCAATGTCAGGGCATCCACGGAACATATCTATGTAAAAGCAGCAAATGGGCGGATACACAAAGAAAACTTATCAGAACGCATAGAAATAAAAGATCAAGAGACGGATGTCTCAGACAAATGCCAACTTGCATTATCAAAAGTGTGTCCCTGCAACTTATTGGGTAGAGATATGATGCAATTGTTGAACATTGGAACGGTCCTGTCTGACAGGGGTATGCGGGCGCACTGAATGACACAAATTTGTGTGGTCCAAGGCATAGGACCGGTAGATTATTGGTACAGTCTTGACCTATCCACCACTGGACCAAGGTCTATAACCTCTGACCTAATGGAAAAAGTCAAACAAAAGGTGCCACCTGAGGCACAACTAATGAAACCAGAGGCAGAGCAAGGCATTGCCCCAATGGTACAGGATCTTGTAAAAGCTGGAGTGATAATTGATTGTCTGGATTCACTGTGAAGACTCAACTTTTTCCAGTAAAAAGGCTCCACCCTAATAGGGATGGAGAATGGTTCAGGATTTGCAAGCTCTAAATCAAGCTGTAGTGTCGCGTGAATGGTACCTCACCCACACACACTTTTGAATGACCCGCACAATAAATTATTTTCTGTGGTAGATATCAGCAATGCATTCTTCTCAGTCCCAGTACATCAAGACAGTCAATTTTGGTTTGCATTCACACATAGGCAGAAGAGGTTCACCAACACTAGGATACCACAAGGTTATTGTGAATCACCTACCATTTTCTCACAAGCAATGTCTGCTAATTTGGCTAAATTTATACCGCCGACTGAGAGTCAAATCCTATTCTATGTCTCATAGGGAAATGCGAGAGCAGACGTAGCGGCTAAGGAGGCGGCTACCAAACATGAGGTGATGGCACTAGAGAAGGCCTCAACTCATATAGATCAGGATATCCTTAGGGACATGCAAAAGGTGTCACCTGCCTTAGAGAAACAAAAATGGATGAATAAAGGGACACAACAACAAAAAGATGACATCTACAGGTGACCAGAGGGAAAGCCTATATTGCCTAACGACCTTTTCAGATTTGATGCAGTACTGAGCCATGGACTAAGTAAGGTAACTAAGGAGGGATGGTATCAATAATATCAAAGGTGTTTACAGCATATGGCTTAAATTATTACTCTAAAAAATAAAAAAAATAAAAGGTGTTTAGCCTGCACAATGTTTACCAAACATAATGCCAGAATAGATCTGAGAAACATGCTAATAACCAGAGAGGAGTCTTGTGCTAATTCTCTTCCAGGGGGACCAGTACTTGAACAAGCAGATACAGTGAAACCTGGGGACTGTATGCTGATCAAAACAATCAATAAGAAGAATTGGTCAAGTCCAAGGTGGGAAGGCCAGTATCAGGTACTGCTCACCACACCGACAGCAGTCAAAATAGCAGAAAGGATTTCCTGGATACACCTATCTTACAGTAAAATAGTACTAGAACTAGGGAAAGATTAGACACACCACTCTTCCTGGAAGGCGAAGGCTGGCAACAAAGGGGGTTCTCCCTCATAGTGGGAACTCGCCTCAAACCCAGTGAAGAAACCAACGGCTGGACAGGAAATAAGGGTGTGAAAACAACCTAGGGAAAGGAAATGGGAAGCCACAGACCTTGGCATCCCTTCAGACTGCCAGGGTTGTGCGGGATCAGAGGCAATATGTGTTTACTGACTTATAATCTGGTATGAAACCCAGCTGTTAGAAGACAGGACGGACAATAATAATATAACGACCATAACACCAATGATTGGAACCCTGCATAGGGCCAAAAGAGACTTTACTAGGAACCCAATTCCTAATCAAAGTCCAGGAAATTGACAGAACAATGTAAATCTCTTTTATTATTGTTCCCCTCAGTAAAGAGAAGAGACATCCCACCGTCAGTGACAGCCTACAAAGGAAATTACGCCTGCGTGGCAAGAGACCAAAATCTACACAATTTCCCAGGTTGTTATTGTGTAACAACTTTAAACATCAACGAACAGGGGAACTATTTGGCTTCCTGGTTTCTGAACCACACTGACATGAGAGCAGACCTCAGGTGGTTGTGTGGAGAGGCTCAGGCCCAAATTACCATCTCAATGGCAGGGCAGCTGCGCTTTGACACAGTTCCTCATGCCATTCCACATATTCCCAAAGGGTGATTTCAAATCTCTGGGAGAGAAATTGTCTGCCCATAACGATGAAGCGATTGCACCGTTAAATTCCTAGTGGGTCCATCGACACACACACCTACATAGATAACATTGGAGTTCAGAGCACAAAGCCAAGTGGGCGCAGGATTTGAATCTTCTTCTTCGGGTGGGAAACGAACAAAATGTTGATTAGATAAACTATCTCTAATATAACCAACAGAGGTGTGTCCATTATACCCAGGATGCCGTCAAGGGCATCTCCGAATAGCAAGCCCCGACATCACTGATGGCCTGGCAAAACAGGAGGGGACTGGATATGTTATTAGCCAAAGAAGGAGGCGGGTGCAAAATGTTTGGATCTTTCTGTTGCACCTTTATCCCTAATAACACTTCCCTTGATGGCAGTATCCCCAAGGCCCTGCAGGGATTGACATCACACTTGGAGGAGCTCGCGGAGAATTCAGGAATCAGCGACTCCTTCAGCCAGATGACAGAGCGGTGGTTTGGGAAATGGAGCAGACTCATCACTACCATGCTGATCTCTATCGCCATTGGCATCGCTGCTCTGGCAACCTGTGGATGTTGCTGCATTCTGTGCATACATGGCCTCCTACGAAACGCATAGACACTGCCATGACGAAAACCATGTATCAGCAGTTCCAGGATGTTGAGACAACACCATTGAGTGAAATTTGACAATGACTTGTTTAAGGAAGATCTAACGAAGAGTTAAACTACAATGACCTGATTGGTGAAAGAGATGATGTACAAATACGGTTCTCACAAAACTGTGTACATATATGACTGAGGCAGTAGCTCAGTCGGTAGAGCTACTGGCCCAACTGCTCCCCCCTCTGTAATGGGTGGTAATGTAATGTAAGTCGCTTTGGATAAAAGCGTCTGCTAAATGACCGTAATGTAATGTAATATGATATGATTTACCTTTCTGGAAGAAAGATGATATTGTTATGACAATGTTCTTATCCCATTTAGTATAAACAGGAGGGAAATGTTAGAAAAATGTTGATTGAGTTATACTATGGGATAAGAGCATGCTGAAGTCCAGTATAGGAGGAAACAAGCAGACTGACTAGAGACCATCTTGTGATTGACTCAGACAGTGTGCACCAAGATGTTGCCTGCTGATATTGATAACTTGTGATTTACTCAGGTAGTGTGTCCTGTTGATATTGCTAAACTGCCCAAGACTTTGAGGGACAAAGTCTTCTGGCAACCATGTATAAGATGACGATTTGAGCTATTAAAAAATCAGTCAACCCAGACTGCAATGACCACACATTGTAACTGACTTGACTCTTGCTGCAGCAATAAATTCTCAACCCAAGTGTTCTGAAGTCTCCGTGCCTGAAGAAATGAATTCTCATGACAGTGAGTGAGTGAGTGAGTGAGTGAGGGAGGGAGGGGGGGGGGGGGAGGGAGGGAGTGAGTACCTCGTGCCAGCAGCGGTACATCAGGCAGTAGAGGGGTTGTGTGGCGTGGTGTGGTCGGTACAGTCGTATCCCTCTGGTGATGTCATTAACCACCTCCATGTTGGAACTGTTCTCAAATGGAGTCCGACCTTCTGAGTAGATCTCCCACATCACGACTCCTAAATATACGCACACACACACACACACACACACACACACACACACACACACACACACACACATACACACACACACTTTACTCTACTGTTTTCACGCTCTAACTGCAGTGAGAGGATGGTGTGGTGAGTCTGGAGTTCCTCACCGAAGGACCAGACGTCAGATTTGCTGCTGTATTTGGTGTAGTGAAGGACCTCCGGTGGAGACCACTTCACTGGGAACTTTGCACCACTCGAACTGGTGTACTGATTATCTAGAACATATCTGCAACCATGCACACAAAACGAAGAACAGGAGATGGAACTTACTCAAATTCTTGACTTCCTGTGGCTCGTGAACCAACATGACATGCCAACAGCACAGACAATAAGAGTAGCAGTGTATCCAATGTATTGGAGTAAAACATACACTGTTTCCCTTTAGAGTGTAAGAGATAAGAAGTAATAATTAAATGATCTGGAATGTGGTGGCAGCCGTACCTGGTCATTCCAAAGTCGCTGACCTTCACCACATTGTGCTCATTAACCAGACAGTTCCTGGCTGCCTGCGTGGAGGGAAAGTAATGATTATGTGGAATGTTAAATGGTAATAAAGAGAAAAGAAAGAGCCCCAGTCCAGACATTATTCATCTGTTTGGTTTCTTTTTATCGAGTCATTTATCACCAAAAAGCTGCAGCGGAAAAAAATAAACAAAGAGAAATTGTCGATTGGTTAATCCTTAATTAGTGGAGAGAAAAGTTATTACTTCCAATAATATGAGGGGAATGATGAAAATCCAGACACATTTATAGAAATCCTTCCTAAAAATTACAATTGATTCTATAAAGAGTTCAATTTTTTCATTTTTGAGTCTTGAGTTCAAGAAACCCTAAAAAAAATATGTATGTGTACACACAGAGGGTCCTGTCCTTCAACAGTTTCAAATGATTCACATTTTGAATTTGCGATCATTTTTACAAAATAACTGTGGTGCCACAGTTTATGTCAAACAGGCTTCACCTACAAGAATGTACCAACAAATTACACAAACACACACACACACACACACAAACATACACACCAAGTCTCTGTGGATGAAGCTGTGGGCCTCGAGGTACTCCATCCCCTCACACACATCCTGGCACATAGACAGAAGCCATGCCTCCTTCAGAGCTCCACCCCTCTGCCGCAGGAAGTTCAGAAGGCAGCCGTTCTCCATGAACTCCGCCACAATCAGCAGGGGGCGCTGCTGCAGGCACACACCATACAGCTGAACCAGTTTAGGGTGGCACAGCCTCCTGGAACAGACACCACACACACACACACACACACACACACACACACACACACACACACACACACACACACACACGCACACACACACACACACACACAGAGTTAGCATATTAGCAACCTCACTCTTTTCATTCTCATCCCATCCATCTACACTTTCGCTCTGCTTTCCTTCTTAACACACACAGTGATCTTTGCTTACATCATGACCTTGGCCTCCTCGATGAAGTCCTCCTCATACATGGCTCCCTCTCTGATGGCCTTGATGGCCACTTTTTGCTGGGCCCTCCACTTTCCGAGCCTCACCAGACCAAACTGGCCGCTTCCCACCTCCTTCATGAAGGTCAGCTCTGTGGGGTCGATTTCCCACTTCTCTGTAGGGAGAAACATGGATTTGCTGTAGATATGATATGAAACTGGCAAATCTCCAGGGAGTATGGTGACATTCTAAAAGTAAGCTGTAGAGGTTTGGACCTCACAACCTCAATCTTCTCAGGCTGATGTTGAAATGACACAAGGTGCCGCTTAAATCGGGTATTTGATAGTTTCAGTTTTACCTGAGCTGAATCCTGAAGTGGCAGGAACACACCTTCCCATTGGACCCACTGGATATCGTAACCTGGTCACCAAACCTACAAAAACAGTTGGTATGTGTGAAACTTTGGTGCATGGCGTTTGTGTGTGCGTGCGTGCGTGCTTGCGTGCGTGCGTGCGTGCGTGCGTGTGTGTGTGTTTACCTGCTGCGTTGTGTTCATGGTAGTGTATGACCTCAGGTATGGTGTTGAAGGTGTGTTTTTCAGCCAGGAAGAACTGTCTGGTGTCACTGACTTTGATCTGGTAATGCCTAATATCACCATTACAACTGCACACGCGCGCACACACACACAATCACACACACACAATCACACACAAAGAAAAAACATTTGGCCTGTGTGGTGTTATCCACAAATTTCTTCATTCAATCTGGGATTTGAACCGACAACTTTCAGGTTATCTGCTATGCAGTGACTCACTTAATAGACTTTGTGTGAACAGAGACGGTGTAGACCCCCTGCTGGCTGGACCCCCGCACCACAAAACCTCCCTCTTTGTCCTGAAACACACAGACAGAATTACACACAGACAGACAAGTACATACAGACATGCAGACAGACAGACAGACAGACAGACAGACAGACAGACAGACAGACAGACAGACAGACAGACATACAGACAGACAGACAGGTACCTGCTGTCTCAGCAGCTGTTCAGCTTCTGTCCTGGTGATGTTCTTGCAGTACCACCTGTAGCCACACGACGTAATGTTTGCAGTTTATTTATAGGACACTTACCAAAGTGTCCTGTTTCAACCAAACACATTGAAAGCCCCTCCACATAAGTTAACTTAGATAATAAATGAATTCACCGTATACTCGGATATATACCGAATATGTTTTCCCATTACATTTTACCCTTGAACATATTTTTATTTTGTAAAAGCACAATTCTAAATGTTTCCGTTGTGTCAAAGAAATAAAAGAAAATCCCTCACAGATTCGCCTCTATTGTACTCTTCTCTGTCACATAGTTACTGGGGATGAAGCCTTTATTCCTGGAGGAAAATATAGAACAGCAATGATTAAGAAACAAGCTAAGAATACGGAATATATTGCTTATAAAGTATATTAAAAATATTTGTTCGTGCCCGTGTCTGTCCTGCGCTCTCCACCACAGCTGGTCCTGTTTGTGTAGGATGATGTACTCCTCTCCCTGTAGACACAGGAAGTACTGCATTATTAAATCACATACAGGTGTCTACTGTGTGTGTGTGTGTGTGTGTGTGTGTGTGTGTGTGCGTGCGTGCGTGTGTGCGTGCGTGCGTGTGCGCGCGTGCGTTTTTCCATACCTGTTTGAGTGTGAGATCAGTGTCCTCTTTGGCGGTGAAATCATACATGGCAACAACTGTCTGTAACCCCTCAACTTCCCCATCCTCACCCTCAGGAGGAGGAGGGGGGAGCCTCTTCCTCGACCTGTCCACCTGAGAGAGAGAGAGAGTATAACTATTCATAACTTTAAGACTACGATCTTCTTCTGCCTCAAAATCACATCCCTCTGCCCACAGTCAACCTCTTCAAAATGTTATAAAAAGTGATCTTATCAACACACACCTCATAAGTTAAATTAAGTCAAGTTCACACAGAGTCATACCCCACGGCCATTTACCGGGTTGTGTCGGCTCTTAAAGCAGGAGGTGCTTCCCTCAATGTCCATACGAGTACTGATGTCCCTGTTAATTGGTCAGTCAATCAAACAATCAATCAATCAATCACTCACTCACTCACTCAGACAATGTCTTCCTTCCTTACATGCATTCACAGGTGTGTAAACAGGTCTCTTACTGTACCTGGACTGGAAGGAACAGCAGCAGCAGAACACAGCGTGGACGGACTGATCTGATGCAAAAGAAATAAAACATATAAAAGCCACAGCAAAACCTCTCAGCGTCTTGCCCACACGTCACCAAACATTTATGGTTAGGTGAAGACGCCACTGTGGTGGCCTCTGTCCTCAGAAGCAACAGGCCACATCATCATTTTAGCATGGAGAGGAGCTCCTAAATCAGGGGGGGGCAAACTTTTTGGATCAGGGGCCACATTGATTTTTAAATTTGAAAAACGGGCCGGGCCAGTGTGAACATACATAAATGACCTGTAAAAGCTATTGCATACACTCCCCAAATGCTCATTGAATGCACTTTTTTCCCTTTCTTCCTTTTATTTGTATATAATTTCTGTATTGCCAACATGCAAACGTGTTCAACATGCTGTTATTATTAGAGAGGAATACAGAGACGTTGTTAATGTCAACACAATGGCAAGTTTATTCCCTATTTATGTATTCTTTTCGTGCACAAATTGAAATTTTCGTAGCTTCACGTTCAGCTCATTCATGTGTGTCATGGCGTCAAGGCAAACGAATGAGGCAATACGTCTTCATATCAAAGCAGGAGAATGAGCATCCAGATAACATTATTGCTCCATGTGTTTGTATCCTCTGTTATCAGGTTTGACTCACATTTTCCTGTTCGGAGCACAGGGGAGATGTTTCCTCGGGGGCCTAAGTTGATGCTTGTAACTCCCGAGCGGAAGCTTTATTTTCACGAGTCTCTGGCACACTGTACATTCATATTTTCATTAGTAACCCATAACCGTAACATTGATCTATGAACCACCGGACTCTTGCTTGTCTACACACACACACACACACAGAGCCCTGGTTGGGCTCTGGATAGGTTACACACACACACACACACACACACACACACACACACACACACACACACACACACACACACACCGAGACACGATACCTGAGTCTCTCTGCAGAAAAAGGTTGGGAACCACTGTATTATGCAATGTAGGAAAATTACATCCAGCTCAGAGTTCCCCTCTTTTCACCTTATCCTGGATCCGTTTAACCATTTTTTCCTGTTAAATTCGGCGATCCGTCCATATTTTTGCTCCAATATTTGATAGGCTGCGTTAAAAAGCGCAACGGGCTGCATCTGGCCCTCGGGCCGTGGTTTGCCGCCCCCTGTCCTAAAGCCTAGACTAGAGATTCTAATCTGCCACTGTTAAGAATAATTTCTTCATCAAAACTACGTAAAACCAAGATGCCCATTTTTCACTTCTTCTTGACTATATTTTGACGCAGAGGTCAACGTCCAACCTGAGGGGAGTTAGAAACAAGCTGTGAAAAGTCTTTTTTGTTGTTTTTCCCCATGTATTTATCTGTCCTACAAACATAACACTTTGATACTTTTTACTTTTTTTCATCACTTCTTCTTGTGGTTTAGAGTAGGAGGTCTTTGTCAGGAAGTATTGTTTCCATTTCAACACAAATGGCACTCTCTGTCTTTGTGTGTGTGCGTGTGTGTGTGTGTGTGTGTGTGTGTGTGTGTGTGTCGCTTTAGGTGGGCATAATGCACCCACGGTATGCATTTGGTGTCATTTTCTCAGAACTTACTTGCATGTGTTTGCGTGTACCTGAAAGCTGTGACTTCCTGTGTGAAATTAACACACAGAGTCACACACACGCACTATTCCAAACTGATCATGTGACTTACAGGTAACTCTCCAAATAAAACATCTATGTCCCCGTATGAGAACACGGGAAGGACGTGCGTAGTAATGCAAGTACACTTTCAATGTACTGATATTTTCACTTGATGTTGTACTTTTCACTTCAGTTGTTTTACTTTACGGGTTCACATTTTACATTGGCTCATGGCATCCTTTTAGTCTGTGGTCAGTACAGAAGCCGGAAGAACCATTGCAAAGTGAAGAATACCTACGACTACTGAAATTTTACGCATTTTTAGGGAAGTTTTAGTTTTAGGTAGGATTTCAGCATACAAATACTCGCGACCCTCTCACAACCTTCTCCGTAACGGTCCAGAAAAATTGCATCCAGAGACCAAGTCCAGATAATGCGAGGACGTGGACAGGGACAGTCGACACAAAGGAAGTCAAATATTATACTTAGGCAGGCCAAAAAAACTAAAGTATGCTATATTCACTCATTCCAAAATACTTGCGGCGGCTTTAGCTGTGATGTCACAGGGTTCAGTTTTCTGTCTGTCCCTCTATAAGTCATACTTTTACTTGAATGTTTTTTCCATTATTGTATTTCACTCTAGTATCTGAACACTCTCAGTTTCTCAGTTGACGCCCCATCATGCTTTGCCCAGAGTCAAGTCCATAAGTCGTGTTAAAGCAGTTCAGGTGGTTTGAGGTGAACCAACGACCATGAATAGATAAATAGAGATAACAATAGAGATAGGCTTTCTGGTATTGTTTACTGCTTCGACCACTGACTAATGAAAGGTTTGTGTCACTGTACCCGTGTGCAGTGGCTGTGCGTGTTCTAGAACACAGTGAGAGTAAGCTGTAACTGTAAACTGAAAAAGTGTGAGTGTGTGTGCAGGTACTTGCTTAAGTGAATCATGGCTGACTGTATCGCTTCTGTCCTCTTCTTTGCTGTCCTCTTTCCTCCTTCAGTATATGTTCCTCCAGCTTCCCTTTCCGAGGCCGTTGATGTTTCTGCAATTAGACGACGGTGCTCCAATACAGAAATAGTTGAGCGACAGATGAGACAAGAGAAAGTAAGAGAGGCAGGTGGGCGGAGGAAGTTCAGAAGGTAACAGAGGAGAAGGAGAAAGAATGAGAGAGAGAGAGAGAGAGAGAGAGAGAGAGAGCAAAAAAGGTGGAGGATCTACATGCAACTTTGGCCACCTTGATAAAGCTGATGGTGTGAAATCAAATCATTGGAAAATAGAGAGAGAAAGAAAGGAAGTGAATGACGTAAAAGAAACCACAGCACATCCGTCTTTCAATAACACAGTTTGCACACTGTACAAACTCTCGTCTTGTATGCATCAGAGCTCATATTTTAACAGCGACATCTACAGGGAATTCACACTGGCTGTGGCTCTTAACTGTTAATGCAAACAGTGTTATGATTTCAAAGTGTGCAAGTGCAATACTGTGATTTACTGAAATTCGTAACGTCTCACTAATGAAGCTGGAGAGAAAATGTGTGAATTTCCGGTCTCAAAAGCAAATAAATGGCTCAGTTATCGGCTAATCACTGCTTACATACAGTTATTTATATAACTAGACAATAACTTTTTATTGCGACATGGTAGGCTGATTATACTTTAACTCCTTATCTCCTTATAATATTACCGCATTAGACTATTGGTATCACGTTTGAATGCCTTTATCGTGCCCCTCACTGGTTGTACACTGTACACACACGTGTCAGTATAACCCTTTACTCCTGTTTCTCAAACGTGAACCAGTATTAACAATTCATTTATATATTTATATCACGTATTAAATTAAATAGAAGAAATGTCTGTTCATGCTGTAGAAATTGCAATTAAGGATATACAAACAGAAATGAGATGTGTCAAACTTTGTATCAGGTGAGGCAAAAAGAAAACGTCAACGCATAAAATGAAGAAAATTAATTGAATTAAAGAAAATACTCGAATAAGGTTTTCAGATTTAACGTGTACAGACGTGTAATAAAGTGACGGGTTTAAGGGTTTCTTCTTTTCTTTTTACAAATAATGCGCAAAACTTTATACAAATGGGAGAAATTAAATGTTGAAGGGTTTTTTTGTTTTTTTTAACCACTAAAAGTTTTCGTTTGAGTACACACACACGCACGGACACACACGCGCGCGCGCCCGCACGCACACGCACAGACGCACACACACACGCGCACACGCACACGCACACACACACCCCATTTCCTGGTCCGTGATGTCGCCCCACACCCACTCACTTTGTCTCATACATCACACTTCCTCGTCCACTGCTGTAAACCCTTCGTGTGTGTGTGTGCGTGTGTGTGTGTGTGTGTGATAAGCGTGACTGAATGAGCGTGTGCCTCCCTCTTCATTTCCTGAATCCCTCCACTGACTCAAACCGACGCGCGACTCAAACGCACCAATGTGACATATGAGAAGCTGAACAATGACAATCGCAGGTAAGACGCGCACATCGCTCCTTTACGTCACATCGTCGCGTTTTAATTGGTTAACCGTTTACCACGTCAAATATGTCACTCTTTGACAAAATGCGGAACAACGCTGTAACACCAACAGTACCTCAAAAACACTTCACGAAACTACGAAAATACTGGAGGTGACCAGCAGATCCGATGTTGATTATGGCTTCTTTTTTAAGTTAACATTGTTCAGTTGCCCGAAATGAACCAAATCCACCTGGGCACTGGCAGGTGCGCGGACCTTCTGCCGGGAGCGCGCATCTGTCAGCTGCCATGCGTACACGTGACGTCATTCAATAGGGCTGTAAGGAATTTGAGAAACAGGTTCGGGCACGTTGTTGTTGTTTTTAAGGGTGCGATTTCATGAGGGGGGTTTGAACCATCCTGGAAGTTAAATTCTGACCCAGCAGAATACCGCTTCATGATTGGCTGAGCTGAGATGCACATGGGCATGGTGTTGGGTAGATGTAGGGTTTTGATTACAATACTTAATTTACAACTAACTGCATTAATTCGGATCAGCAATCTTTCTGTGTGATATGATACCAATTTCCCCTTTGAAAAGAAAATATGATGCAATTGCTGAGGTTCCCGAAGTCCAAGCAGTAAAATGATTAATTTCACAATCAGTTAATGTGAGGGGAACTAAAATCGTGTAGATGTGTGTGTTAAGTCTCCCCTCGTTCATTCTTGTCTGGGCTGCGATCTGCATTTTCATTGGTCAACTGAACTCCCAGCTCAGCTCCAGACCCGCCGATTCTGAGGAGAGCCACTAATGGGCTGAGGGTCGGACCAGGATGAGTGCCGAGCCGCTACTGGAAGAGAGGCTGATCAAGCGGTCGCAGCAGAAGAAGAGGACATCGCCGCTAAACTACAAGGACAGACTGTTCGTCCTGACTAAGAGCAAACTGAGCTACTATGATGGAAGAGCAGAGGTCACACACACTCACACAAACACACGCACCTTTGACAGAGAGGATATTATGTGACCTCAAAGTGAAGTTTTGTTTGTTTTCATTCTTTTATTAGGTTAAATTGGAGCTTTTTCGAGATATTTGGCATTCACTGATCAGGTCGGTAGTCTTCACTGATCGTGAGTTCCTGGTAACTTCTCACATCATTTGGCGGCTTGTGCGATGTTGCACTTTACTGTGAAGTAGCTGAGAGAACGTGGCGGAGATAAACATGCAGGGCAGTTACATTCGTGAATCCACAAGATACTTTTGATTTTATTGTGGAGTGCATAACCTTTACTTTGAAGAAACAGCAACATGGATCAATAAGGATCCATTTAACCTGGTAAGGGAATGCCCAATGCCTCTAAAATGCTGCAACTTGTCAGTGACATTAAATTTATCAAAAAGATTGGCGTGTCACTTTAATAACTTGGTTTATTTAAAGCCCTCAACTGTTAGACAGAGCTGCCTTCCAATCCTGAGTTTTTGTTTTTGCTGGACGGGCGACCTATTGTTTATTTATGCTGTTGCTGACATTTTGTTATTCCCACAAACAGAAGAAGAGCAGGAGGGGCTCCATCGATCTGAGCCGCATCAGATGTGTGGAGATCGTGAAGAACAGCGGGGAGATCATCCCCTGCGAAAACAAATACCCCTTCCAGGTACACACACACACACACACACACACACACACACACACACACACACACACACACACACACACACACACACATTGACAATTTGACAGAAATGCAGTTATTCAAGACAAGCTTGCTTTTGTGTGTGTGTATGTGTGTGTGTGTGTGTGTGTGTGTGTTTAGGTTGTGTACGACACCAACACACTTTATGTATTCGCTCCCAGTCATTACAGCAGAAGTCTGTGGGTCCAGAGCCTCAAAGAGGGTCAGTGGAATTTTATTGGATTTTGTTCTGTTCAATGGTTGAAGTATAGTAAGATCATTACTGGTTAAAACTCAGTTTGCAGTGTGCTGCAGCAGTTTTGAGGCTTCTCACCTGTGGTGTCTGAGGTAAATTTCCCAGCAGTCACTGCGACTTCCCCTACTCACACTACTTCTGCTGCTGGAGCAACGGTTCACACTTGGCACGCTGCCACATCGGTGGTTGATGCGTCAATGATTTTAAGGTCAGAGCGGATGTCGAGCAGCTGCGCTTCAGCTGCTGATGTTTCAGGGTTGACTGATAAATTCTGAGCCCTGACACATAAGAAAGTGCTTATGTACTCCGGCTGATGCTATTCATGACTGTGGCTTGGAAATGGCTCAGAACTCAAACTACACACCTGCCTTTCCTCAGACTCTCAGCTATAGATGCTTATGTTATAGGAGCTATGGAGGACAGCAAAGAAAAGGGAGACTGTGAGGAGTCGCTGATTCATTGTATCCTTCTTTCTCTTCTTTATTTCATTCCAAATCTCGTCCATCTCACTTAATTCCCTTTTTCCTTGCTCTATTCATCCTTCCTCCCCCGCCCATTCTTCATTCCCCTCTTTTCCTTTTTTAATTGAGCCTATCGTGTCAAAAACAATACACACTGTACTGGGTTAGTTTACTGCAGTCGTTTTCCAGTAATGTAAATATTTTTCCATGTAAATATTGCTGTTATTACTCAAGTAAATCTTAATCTTAATCTTAATCTTCTGCCTGTGCAGAAATTAAAGACAATGCGGTGGTCATGGCAAAGTTCCACCCGCAGCTGTGGCAGGATGGGGCGTGGCTCTGCTGTCGTCAGGCGGAAAAACTGGCGCTGGGCTGTGAGGAGTATAATCTGTTTGGAGACAGTAAGACACCCCCCCCTCACACACACACATCGTTGTGGTTATTTGGTTTACTTGCTTTGTGTCAAACAGAGGTGTAGCCGATTTAATTTCCGTCTCTCCGGCAACTGCAGGGAAGTCAGTCGGAGGTCACAGCACTCTTAACACTGTAGGCGTGTTTCTGTTTTCTCTTCCTCTTTTATAGTTACCAGAAAACCTCTGCCCCCGATTCCTGGAGAGGAGCGGAAAGATGGGAAGGTGACTGCCCGCATGCACGCACACACACGCACACACGGACACGCACACACACACACACACACACACACACACACACTTTACTTTCAAAAGAATGAATGTTTAAATGTATGAAAAGTTCCACTCCAGTTATTTACAATACATTGACTTGTGTAAATAAATATATTAAATAGCATTATTTTTATTTTTTTTACCAAAATAGAAAAAGAATTATAAGAACAAAAAAGCAAAAAGGATTCAAAATAAAAACTAACACAATGATTCCCATTGTTTCCTGCCACTACACCAACTCTACAAACATTATGCACATGTAAGGCCTGTAGTCGCCACAAAGGCTGTGCGTTTGTTTTGGCTGAACAGCACCCTACACTAGTTTCATACTGTAAAGCAATCCTGCTGTCAAATCTGTCCAGATAGTTCATACTTGAAAAAACTGTGACTAAAAACACATTACTAAGTTTGTTAACTTAGAGAAATATGCTTAAAATGTGCTCACCGTAGGACCAATCATCTGATTTGCAGCTGTATTTGCAGAAGTGAAACTAAATATTTACAAACTGATTCTCACAAAAGGTGGCAGGCAAGCCTGATGGCTTTATCTGCATCCATCCGTATGACCCATCCATCTCCTCCTACTAGTTTGGGCGGATTGTCTGTCAACTGTCTTCATATTCCACAGGTTGAATGTCTGAGCCAAGCCAGACAAAGTTTTATCTTTGTTTTGTGATTTCCCCACTGTTTTGCTATAACTGGCTGCCAAAGTTGACTGGGCATGACTCATTCTTCAAAAAGTGCTGCATCACATGAATGAATCAGTCTACTATCCATCTGTGCCTTCTTCTCTTCCCATCCTCCTTCAACAGATGGAGGAGGGTCGTGTACTTGCTACTACTCGAATGCAGGACTATTCCTCATAATTAAATACTCTTACACAGTGCCATCACTCTTTTTTCTGAAACTAAAAACTGACAAATCACCTACAAATACTTGGTTGGTAATCTCAGCCTTTTTCTCTACCTCCTTCTCCGCCAGCGTCGCCCCCCTCCTCCTCTCCCTCCAGGCCCTGGGGAGGAGGACGACGAAGATGAGGAGGAGGATGATGATGAGGAGGAGGAGGAGGAGGTGGTGGTCGCGCTGTATGACTTCCCAGGCACCGAGTCGCACGACCTGAGTCTGGTCAAAGGAGGCGAGTATGTCATCCTGGAGAAGTGCGACGTGAACTGGTACAAGGCTCGCAACATGTATGGGTGAGTGTGTGTGTGTGTGTTACAGGGAGATGCGGAGAGGCACGTATATTAACACGTGAATAGTGAAGACAGATGTTAGCGCCAGGTGTAAACACATCCACATTGTCATTCTCTATTCCATGACTCTGTCAAGCAGGAGGTCGGCAAAGTTTGGGTCCCCAGTTGCCTTGAACGGAGCACGATTACGATAAAACATCTTAACCTGGATTTGCACCTGTGTGTTTTTTTCGCAGTGAGGAAGGCTACATCCCAAGTAACTATGTGACGGAGAAGAAATCCGGAAATCTGGTGCAATTTGTGTGAGTTGGTTCCCCGATTCACCACATAATCAACACACGCAAGGTCAGATCAAATTTTCCCCGAAATTTCCACTCAGCGCTGTGGTGGAGCTCTTAGACCAGAGGTGTCAAACTCATTTTCACCTTGGACCACATCAGCATTATGGTTACCCTCAAAGGGCTGGTTGTAACTGTAAGACAGTATAAATGTAACTACTCAACATATATAAATAACTGTCTTTATTTGATTATTACTTATTCAATCTACAAAAATGCTTGCATTTGCATAGGCGAGGCAATTTTATTTATACAGCACATTTCAGCAGCAAGGCAATTCAAAGTGCTTAAAAATACAATAAAATAAAATAAAAGCATCAGGAAAAGAAAAGGACACTTAGATACAATAAAAACAGAAAAATGTAAGGAAAAGTAAAACTAAAAAGGACACTTGAGTACAGTTGAAAACAGAAAAATGTAAAGAAAATAAAAACTAGTTTCCCCCGTCGTTGTTTTACTTTATACCTCTTTTGACAGATTGATGATTAGTTTACCCCGTAATAAAACAGGTTACCTTATCTCGCAGAGGATTTCTACTTTATTTCTATTTTGAATAAGATGGGTCACCTTATCTCGCAAAGGATGTTCATAGATATAAACATATATGTTAGCTTATTTCTCTCTTATTATAACATAAATCCTTTTAATTTATCAGCTTAAGAAACCCACATTACTCCATCAATCAAAGACCAAAATTTTCAAATAAATAAAGACAAATATCAAATAGGTGATTAATTATTATTAGCATTATTAACTTTGTTCAAAACTTTCGAGGTAAACAATTGTGAGTCACCTTCGTTAAACGCTGATCTGACGCTGATTTGGAAAGTAAACTACATATTAGTGGGGGGGTTGCCGTCACTTTGTGGGTCACAAAATCGACATGCATTGTGGGAAATGTAGTTTAAGGACAATGTACGCTTATAAGCAGCATAGACGTTTATTTTGCTTTCGGGGGCCACATAAAATGACGTGGCGGACCTTGAGTTTGACACATGTGTCTTAGATGTTGTACAGTGTCGCAC
Source organism: Genypterus blacodes (assembly GCF_046128005.1). NCBI lineage: Eukaryota > Metazoa > Chordata > Actinopteri > Ophidiiformes > Ophidiidae > Genypterus > Genypterus blacodes. The sequence goes on from NW_027466969.1 coordinate 42,194, forward strand.
AAAGATTGGCCAGTTGGAGTAATGTGTGTCTGTGTTTGTGTTTGTCTTGTAGTTGGTACAACAAACATGTCAACAGGAACAAAGCAGAGGAGCTGCTGAGGAAGGAGGTGAGAATGTGTCTTCCCCTCTTCCTTCCGTTTGCTTCATTTGTCGTCCCGTCCCCTCATTGTCTGCCCCTCGCTCATCCATTCCCCCAAGTCTTCTCCCATCCCTTCCTCTTTGTTTACTCATTCCGTCCTTCCCTATTTTCTTACTGTCTGTTCACAAGTTTCTTCCTTCAATCATTGCTTCCATTCCCCTTGTTCAGTTGTTCCTCGTTTCGTGTGTTTTTCAGCCCTTTCCTGCTTTCCTTCCCTCTTTCAAAAAACCCCTTGTGCAATCCCATACGCAAATGTGCTTTCCTGTTGAAGTTCCTGAACTGTTCCTGATTTGGTTTCAAGTTCGCGATCAAGGGGAATTGAAGCTCAAAAATCCAATGGTGTCTCTTGCCTGTCTCTCTACCGCCCCCGCCAGGATAAAGAAGGAGCTTTCATTGTCAGAGACTCCAGCACTCCTGGAGCCTACACGGTCTCCCTCTATGCCAAGTCTGCTGCAGGGTAAGTGTGTGTGTGTGTGTGTGTGTGTTTGTGTGTGTGTGTGTGTGTGTGTGTGTGTGTGTGTGAGTGTGTGTGTGTGTGTGTGTTTGTTTATAAATGTACTAAAGACTATTAAATATGATGTTTTCATACATGTATTGTCTGTGCTGTGTTTGCAGTGAGGGAGTTGCAGCTATAAAGCATTACCGGATTAAGGAGACGCCGGGAATGCCAAAACAGTTTTACCTGGCTGAGAAACATTTATTCAGCTCCATCCCTGACTTGATCGATTACCACAAACACAACGCAGCAGGTCACCAAGCCATCTCATCCCAAATACCAACATTTTAAACTCTGCTCAGACTTTGTAAATAGATTTCAAGGCCTTTCTGTTGACTTAGTGGAGTTGATAAAAGTAGATTGATTTCTCTTCGTGTCCAAGGCCTCGTTGCCAGGTTGAGGTATCCTGTGGGAAAAGAGGACAAGTCGGCTCCGTCCACTGCTGGCTTTAGCTACGGTGAGTTCCAGTGCGGCATTGCACATATTTACCTCTGCCAAGCAGGCCATGTTTTCACCTATGTTAGTTTGTCCGTTGGTTTATCAACAGCATTACTCGAATAGTTAAGAACTGATTTTTATTAAACTCGGTGGGCAGGTTGGACAGAGAAGGACATGTCAAAGTTTTGTATCTCCTCCTGCATGTTTAATGTTGTTGTTCAATTGCCACAAAATGTTACATGTGAAATGTCTGGGCCAAGGTGCAGAGAAAAAAATCGTAGTTTTGTGATAATCCAAATAGTTTTGTCATAGATTTGGACATGTGCTACTTATTCAAATATAGAAACATCAACCAACCTGATGGTAGCTGTATTCAGCTATAAGTCTTCACTTTATTCTCACCTTCTTCCATTCTGTGTCCTTCCAGAGAAGTGGGAGATCGACCCCACAGAGCTGACCTTCATGAAGGAGGTGGGCAGTGGCCAGTTTGGTCTGGTGAGGCTCGGAAAGTGGAGGGCCCAGCACAAAGTGGCCATCAAGGCCATCAGAGAGGGAGCCATGTATGAGGAGGACTTCATCGAGGAAGCCAAGGTCATGATGTAAGCAAAGGGAGAAAGGGTGGAGACATGCTAGTCACGTTAGCACTTAAAGTGGACATCAAACCAAATATTTAGCTGAAAGGATAAGGGAGGTTTGACTAATATCAGGCAAATTATGATGAAAAAGATTCATCTTCTTAAAAAGCGTAGCCACGGACTGCATTCTTGTAAGTAACATAATTCTGCATGTTCTGTCTAGGAAGCTGTCTCACCCTAAGCTGGTGCAGCTGTATGGAGTCTGCAGTCAGCAGCGGCCCATCTTCATCGTCACAGAGTTCATGGAGCTCGGCAGCCTGCTGAACTTCCTCAGGCAGCAGCGAGGCAGCCTCAACCTGGGGTTCTTGCTGAGCATCTGCCAGGACATCAGTGAGGGAATGGAGCACCTGGAGAGCAATGGATTCATCCACAGAGATCTGGTAACAGCAGAGGCCTTCGTTTTTAATCTGGCTCTGTTTTGTCACTAGGACTAAATCCTTTAGAGTCAATGTCATTTTCTCTCCCTTTCCTCTGCTTTTCTCTTCACTCTTTGTGTCATCTGCAGGCTGCCAGAAACTGTTTAGTGAATGACGCTCAGGTGGTGAAGGTGTCCGACTTCGGCATGACCAGGTGCACACCGGACTCACAACCATTTACACTTTTTGTTGTTGTTGCTATTATCGTCCTTTGAACCAGGTTGGCTTACATTTTGTCAGAGTTAACATCGAATGATGCAAATGTCTTTTTGTCAATTTGTTGAGATATGTGTTAGATGACCAGTACACCAGTTCATCGGGTGCCAAGTTCCCTGTGAAGTGGTCGCCTCCAGAAGTCTTTAACTTCTGCAAATACAGCAGCAAATCAGATATTTGGTCCTACGGTGAGCACATTTTAAGCATATTTCTTAACAAACATGAAGTTAGCAACAAAAGTGAACAACCTTAGTGACCTTTACTGTTTTTTCCAGTATGAACTATCTGGACAGATTTGACAGCAGGATTGCTTTACAGTACGAAACGAGTGTAGGGTGCTGTTCACCCCAAAACAAATGCACAGCCTTTGTGGCGACTACAGGCCTAACATGTGCATAATGTTTGTAGAGTTGGTGTAGTGGCAGGAAACAATGGGAATCATTGTGTTAGTTGTTATTTTGAATTCCTTTTGCTTTTTTGTTATTATAATTCTTTTTTTTGTTTTGATAAAAACATTAAATAACACTATTAAATATATTTATACCAACACCATTATAAGTCATCTATTGTAAATAACTGAGTCCAAAAAATAAAGTAATTTCTCATACATTTAAACATTCTCCAATATCCAACACACTTTTCATTCATTTGAATGTTAAGTTTATTGCTGTACTGGTCTGATAACCAAATTAGCCTCTGTGTGTGTGTGTGTGTGTGTGTGTGTGTGTGTGTGTGTGTGTGTGTGTGTGTGTGCGTGTGTGTGTGTGTGTGTGTGTGCGTGTGTGTGCGTGTGTGTGTGTGTGTGTGTGTGTGTGTGTGTGTGTGTGTGTGTCCAGGTGTGCTGATGTGGGAAGTCTTCACAGAGGGCAGGATGCCATTTGAACTGAATCCGAACCATGAAGTGGTAACCTTGGTAACTCAGGGCCATCGGCTCTACAGGCCAAAAAAGGCCACACCCGTCATCTATGACATCATGCAGCTCTGCTGGCAAGAGGTGAAAATATCTCACATCAAGTTTAAAATTAATCTAACAATTCAACATGAATGAGTCCTCAATCAGTGACTCTTCATTTGGACATGTCATCAGGAGTGATTAACAATCAGCTGAATTCATGTATATGTTTTTCTCCCCAACCCCAGAGACCAGAGGAACGTCCCTCATTCTCTAAGCTCTGCCTGTTGATCTCTTCGGCTCTGGAGTGTGATACCCCTCCCACCTAACAGGCCTAATCAACTGGCCAATCAGTTGCTTCCATCACGCTGTCACAGTCGTCAGTAGAGGCAGTCTTTGTCCACTTTGCTGCGCCAAAACACAGAGAACCCATGATGAAAAACCTTCTATGACTGATCCATATGGAAATGTGGAAAGACCAATCCTATCCAGTGGAGTCCATTCATCCACCAAGCACAGTGATTTATCCATAAAGGTCACATGGCCAGGCCACGCGATGCTCCTGTTGGATGTACTCAGATGCCTCCTTTATGTTCTGTTTATGGTTGTAGCATGTAAGGCACAGGACCCGCCAGAAAATGATTTTCCATTCTTGAACGCAGGTGTGGGTGCGAAGTCACATGTGTGTGCGGATTGCGGAATAAAAGAGAGGACGCAAAAAATCTATTTGTTACCGACATAGGTAAAAATTCTGTTAATACAAGTTTAATGTTCACACCAAGTCCCAAATGCTGAGGAGCATGGTGCTTTTCCAACAGTTGTAAATGCAGTTATTTTATGGGATTTTGTCTTATAAATCTACATCACCATGCTTGAAAATCATGTTTGAAAGTGTAACACACACTCACACGGAACAACCCAGTTTATATACAGGACAGTGTTTGTTCATTTATATTTTTAATAGATAGATTTGTAGTTGACGTACTCACCAGCCTGCTGTGTTGATGTATCACTGCGGAACAAAATGACTCCACGTTAAAGAGACAGGATTTGAATTTTTTGTCTCATACTGCTCATTCCAGCTACACATAGCTGAGTGACTGTGACCGGAGAAGGCCGTAGAAAAGAGAAACACCTTCAAACTCACTGATTAACATTCAATTGTTTAATTTGTGATCATACATTGTCTTCAATCCATCCCTGGTTGCTGTCAGTTCCCTTAGATTTTCTGTTCTTGTTAGAGGGAGAAGGGAGTAACGCTACCGAACATATTAGGAATGTTACATCGCTTTCTGTGGTGAAAAAATGAAATCCATGACTAATCCAGGGTAGAGATGAATCTCTGAGTCTCTGTCAACTTACCCACGTACTTACTTGCTTACTTAACTAAGGCCCAACTGTGTCTCTTCCAAACTCGCTTTGAACTTGAAGATGAGGTGGCAATTAAGAAACGTCTCCAAACTTTTTGCTCAACGTTGCTGTCTGCTGGTAAAGGTTAGAATTGCGGCAATTAATTACAAGTGTTTCATGCATCCTATTAAAAAACCTGAACGCTTTTGATAGTTTCCATGCAGAACAAACAATAGAATCATCTTGTGTGAATGTGTAAATATGTTTATGTAACAATCTCTAAATATGTCTAGTGATTTATGTACATATGCACCTATGTGCTGTGATCTGTGTGTGGCCTCCATGTATCAGTCTGATGTATGGTATTGATGTCAGGTCTGATACTGAAGCTGAGCCGCGTGTCACAGTTCAGATGCAGTGACTTCTAAAATGCTGTTTTCTGGCACTGGCGTTGCAGCTGGACAGATGTGACCGATGACGTATGAAGCAGCTTACTGGATCACTCTGCCAGTCTTAGATGGCTTTGCTGGTCTTTGTTATTTAAACCCTATATTACCATATAAAGGATGTGTTGCACTCAATATATTGTCACAGGACACAGCACATAGGTGCATATATACATAAATCACTAGACATATGTAAGGATCGTTACATAAGTTTGATTGATACATACACATATTTACACATAGATTCATACTGATAGGATGAAGCAGACAATTAATTACAGATTAATGAAGATAGAAGCATGATGGAGGGCAGAGGAATTGGGAGAGTAAGGTCGAAGGCCTGGGAGGACTTTGGCCCACCAATAAACAATAATAAACAAATAGAAGGAGAAATCAGCACACAAAAATAATCAGTTGTTTGTGCCTGAGTGAAAATTATCAAGAGGGTTCAGGTTTTTGAAGTGGATGCATGGAAAACTTGGAATCAATGGCTGCATTTTCAACTTGTGTCAGTAGATGTCCATATTGAGCGATAGGTTTGGAGATGTTTCATAGCCTCCAAACCGCCATCTGGACAGACAAGCCAGTGCATTTTATAGTTGAAAGCTATGAAATGTTGTGTTTGGGCATTCTGAGTTTGGAAACCCCACAGTTTGAGCCTGGTTCTTCATCCTTACAACCTACTTGAACATTTTCAGCCATGTATGTTTTTGTAGGACAGCGAGGAACAGGACCCTCCATGAGAAATCTTTTTACTTTGCTAATCAGGCTAATCAGCACTCAGTCATGTTTGTACAGTGTTTCATGTTGTGCTACATTTACACGTTGCTTCTAAAGACAGACATCTTCCTGAGTTGTTTGCGAAAAAAAACGTCTTCTGGTTTGTTTTCATTTCTGCTAACCTGAGCCTGTCAAGTCTCATCTCCTCGTCTCTATCAGCTGGAGTAGATCACAGTAAAGATAAAGAAGAAATACAGGGGAGACTTTATTATTATCAACATTAATGTAGTGATTACGCTCATAACATGTATAGCTACAGTTGATATAATACATTTGAATATATACATCTGATATACAGATAATTGTTCCTGCAGACATTATGTATGAAGCTGTTCAGGAAAGAGCAGGATCTTTAACCGTTCCTTAGAGACAGAGAGGGACCCTCCACCGCCTAAGGACCACCAAGGAGAAGTGTCTGGCTCCAGACTTGGGGCCTCGTTGTGGTGGCAGCACCAGGCGCCGTTGGTTGTCAGAGCAGAGGGAGCGAGAGAAGGCAGGAGCCTGAAGGAGGGAGTTCAGATAAGTGGGGCGCTGCTCTGTAGACGAGCATACAGGACTTGAACCTGATGCAGGCAGTGACTGGGAGCCAATGGAGGGATGTGAACAGTCACCTGTGCTGTTGGGCTGGTTGAAGACCAAACAAGTAGAGATGGTCATTTCAAAACCGAGGGTTTGTTCAGTTGGGAAAAACAGCCAGTTTTGATAAGCAGTTCCACCAACTGTGTTGAAACTTCCGGTGAATATGAAATGTTTGAGTTGCTGATACTGAGAGATCGTGAGAATTTTGTTGTGATGATGAAATCTAGCTTTCTGAAGAATGAAGGGTTTGCGACACACACGGTGTCATAGCACAGCGGTGAAGCTTTCAGCCTGCGTAACAGAAGGTCACACCATCTGCTCTGCAGACTGAAGTTCTCCACTTTGCTTTAAATGAGGACAATATATCGAGTGCAACACATCCTTTATATGGTAATATAGGATTTAGGGTCTAATGGAAAGGCACCAGAAGTCCCAGGCACACACACCTTTGATGTGAACGACTCAAAAAAATGCACCACTTTAGTTTGAAATGTCGTCATTTCTATTATCAGGTTTACAATGAGACTTTTGAGTGAGAAGGCGTGGGCTTGGATTTTGGATTCCGTTGCCAAAAATGTTTTTTTGATGCTTTCTTAAACCGTATGGACACATGGGATGAAGCACTCACACACCTCCAGAACAAAGAACAGCACCAGGAAGGCCTGCTGCTCAGTCAGGGTGCAGGGGTCAGTTAAAGCCCCACCACCCCCCCACACACACAAGTTATGCCCTCTGAAAGTTGAAATCTATCAAATTATTAGATATTCCAAATAAGCATTGAGAAAACAAAGCTTAGTGAAGCCGCGTCTCGTTTGGGTACATGCTGTCTGAGAGTCCCCTTATCTGCCCGGATCTGGGCCGCATGGTTTAATGAGAGGACTGCCACACACACACACAGGAAAGGGAAGAAGCTCAAGGACACACACACACACACGTACACAGAGATGAAACAAGGCTTTGGCCGTTTCACCACAGTGCCGTATGGCTCATCTGCATATTCAGAGACAACACGATAAACAAAGATAATAATGGTGACTTCAATGTTTGTCAAAGTAATCAAGTTTGTTGATTCAGATTCAGGCGCTTCTTTGTATACGTGTGTGTGCGCACGTGTGTGTGTGTGTGTGTGCGAGTGTGTGTGTGTGTGTGTGTGTGTGTGTGTGTGTGTGTGTGTGTGTGTGTGTGTGTGTGACAGTGTGTGTGGAATATGGGGTCCCAAATGTAGTAGCAGACTCACATTGTGGGGACCTGTGTTGAACAGTTTATTTTGTCAGTCTTTGTTAGCGACTATTTTTCTAGCAAGTGTGGCATGGTTTTGATGTGTGTTTGCGTGCACGTGACAGTGTAAGTGTGTGCTTAATTGAAACGTGCTCCCCTGAGCAAAAACCTGTATTGCCACATTGACTTGGCAGACAGACGTACGGGTGGGTGGGTGTGGCATTACCACAACCCCTGTATGTTTTTGTAGGACAGTGTTGGAATATAACAAATAATGTCAAACACATATAAGTAAATGCAGTAACTGAGGTTAATATATTTACAAGTGACCAAATGGCTGGCTCCGGGAAAGTCTGGAGATAGAGTAATACATACGAGCATTTACAGCTTCTCTGGGAAGGCTAGATAACACTGTCTGCCAATAGGTGAAGAGGTCACTGTATCGCTTTATCAGAGCTTCAAGGGGGTTTGCATGGACGGGCAGTCTGGGGGAGCTTCTTCAGATCAAAGGGCTTATTACACTATACTTCTGTTCTTTAATTTACACAAAGAGTGTTCTACTTTCCCCCACAGACAGCTGTTCATCCCTCAGATTTGAATCTTAGCGCTGCCCCTCTTGAAGCTGGCTGACCAATAGATAACAGTTCAACTACAGTGTCATCAGTGAATTGATGACGCCTTGTGTTTGCGGCATAAATGCAATTGTACGTGGAAACTCACGGCCTGACCCACGACACAAGGACGGGGGCAGGACAGGCGCTCTTCAATGTCTTATTCCAGTAAAAACCCATCTGAGAATTTCAGTTCATCTTTGCCTCATCATTCACCACCAAAACAACGAACACGAAGAAAGACCACCAGAAAGGTCCTTTTTTCAATAACAGCGAGGAACAGAACCCTCCATGAGAAAGAGATTACTTTGCTAACCAGACTAATCAGCACTCAGTCATGTTTGTACAGTGTTGAATGTCATGCTACATTCACATGTTGCTTCTAAAGACAGATATCTTCCTGAGTTGTTTGCAAAACAAGCGTCTCCTATTTTGATTTCATTTCTGCTGATGTTCCTTAGCGCATCAGGTGAGCTGGAAAAGCACCTTTACTCTTTGACTGTATTTAGACTTGTTCTGCAAGTTTCTCTCATTACAGACATATTGGATGGCTTTGTGTCATAGTTATGACTCATTATGTTTAAAGAATATATGTACAATTATATAAAACTCATTATCTAAAGATCAGAGAATGTTTGTTTTTTTTAATTAGCATTATTAGAAAGCAGGCAGAACTCCAGCTGCCTCGTTTACTGCAATCAAAGTCAAAATGTCGTCATTAAGCACATGGGGGAATAAAAGCCATCAGTTTAGACCTTTTGCTTTTTAATTTTTAAGGAAAGTATGGCTAATCTGGCCGTGCCTGGTGGGAAGGATGCTGACTTGTTTGGGTCAGAACACCGGTGTGGTAAAGGAAAAATGGAGCCCCTTTGCCCAGGGCAAAGCAGAGGGCAGCATTTGCACCTCAGGGGTCAACTGTTCCTCAATATAACTACAGAGGAATAATGGGCAAAACTTTAAAAAAAAAAAAACACAGGTTGTAAGAAAGGAAATACTGAGTCTGGGATAAGGAACAATGAGGTGAACATCATTTAGTTTGTAATAAAATCCTTTACTGTGGATTGGTGGTATAATGATAGAATGAAGAATGGAAGGAGGATGTTTCAGATTACGAAGGAGACAGCCAGTCGATGTTTTCCCGATGCACGTATAACAGGAAGTATTGAAGATTGTACCGAAAGTATTGAGCCAAAGCCATTGTTTATTTAAGAACACAATCTATTTGAATAGTCTAATTCATTTTATTTCCTCATCAAGTTCCTGGTTGTCCAGATATAAAGACACCTCCCTCACAGGTGCAGTTGACATTCGAGGAAGACTCAAGCAGAGCGATTTGAGTTTCTATTTCCCAACTACTCTGGCAGATTTCAGGTGAGTCGAACAGAAAGTTTGTGATTTTTTTCCTGATATTTCTTAATGATCAATCAATATATCGATATCATATAATATCAAATCTTTGTGACGTTGTGACAATCAGCAACGATAACACATTGCACATCACTTTGTTTCAATGTTAGAACCAGAAACATGAATAACTGTGGGTTTCACTGTAATGTCCAACAACTCTTTTGTTCTCCTCTTTGTTCTAGAGCAACATGATGACATCCTGGCGTCTCCTGTCTCTCACTTTGCTCCTCCTCCTGTCCATCACTCCCACAGTAACTGAAGTGGAGGATTCAATGAGTACAACCTGTGCAACTAAGTTTCTTCTCAATGGAAATGTTCCCAAACATCCTAGAAAATGGAAACATCCACGACCAGAACCGATACACATCCATCTGCCAGACGTTCCTGGATGAACAAAGGTTTGTGACGCTCTACGACAAAGAGACCAAGATCCCAGTGTTTTCAGCTTACAGGTTCACAGGGAAACAAAGAACCAGACCACAGACTCCTTGGAAGATAGAGGCACATGTATGTTTCTAATCATTCATTGATTAATAGCAATATTATGAAATTGTACCAGTACACGTGATTTGTTGATTCAGTTGGGAAAAAAAGTCTGTGAGCATTTTCTTGGATGTTTGCATGAATTATTCCTCAGATGTGGTCTGATTTTCACCAAACCCAGAATTATAGACAAACACAATCTTTGTAAAGATATGATACAGAAATAAGCACTTGTTCGTGACAACAACAAAAAAATAACCATTGAACCATTTAAGCGTGAAGACCAGGCACCAGGTGTACTGATACACTTTTGATGGCTATTCACAGAAAAAGCCACGTAATAAAGAGGACTTCCAGGTTCCTACTAAGTCTGAGCCATTCCTAACTCACACACCTTTTAATGAAGAGAACGACATTACACAAGAACTAAATATATGTTCTGGTGCTGTAATATAATTTTCAGCCTGGGTTAAATGGCAAACATTGAAGCTTTTATTAGAATTAGAAACTCTTCAATGCTGTGTAAGAATTTTGCTCCATGAGTCACATAAAGAAAAATAAGTTAAGATCTGGAATAACTCTCTGCCTAACCCTGTCACGGTCCTGTTACTTTGGAAGCATCAGACTTTGTACAAATGATTACTTACAGTATTTTACATTACTGCTAACCTCTTCCTACCACTCACCAAGCTTTCTCACCTTTACAGCTTGCCGGGATGCAGGATGTCAACATGGTGAACGACAATACAAATTACAACCATAACCTCCAGGCTGCAGACACAGATTACTATGGTCAAGACCTTTATGAAAGGGGTCACCTGTTTCCAGTTTCTCTTGCATTTAGCCAAGACGATAAAAAAGCCACCTTCACACTGACCAACACTGTTCCACAGGCAAGTAAATGCAACCGTGGAAAATGGAGGATAGTTGAGAGAGACATCGGTAATGAAATGAATAGACAATGCATCAACAATAACAATCAGATTGAAGGCTTTGTAGTGACAGGAGCACAACCTGGCAACAATAATCTCATCAACCGAGTCAATATTCCTTCCCATCTCTGGTCAGCATTCTGCTGCTACAACAGGATAAATAACCAGTGGATAGCAAGAGCGTACCGCGTTAGTAACATTCAGTCTGGTTGTGTACGTGAAGACCTGACCTTGGCACAACTGAGTCAAAAACTGAGCCCACCTGGAACAGAGTATGATTTTTTTCCAAACTCAGAATGTAAACTACCAGGGGTGCCCAATACGTCGATCCTGGCCGTCCGGCCGATCGCGAAGGTAATGAGGGTAAATCTGATAACATTCCCAAAAAAAAAAAGAAAAAAACTTTTTTTTTTTTTTAGCATATCGTTAAAAGTTAGCCGACACTCAGCCTCGGCACCCTCATCTAATGGTCTATGAGAATAAACTAGAGGAGTGCACAAGACAGTGTTGTTATAGGTTGTAAAGTACTCCTCCACCCCAAAGCCTTATTTCCTTCATGTTTATTCATCATTCCCAAAGTAAAAACTCATTGTCTTGTTTGTTTAGTCAATGTATGATTTATATATTAGGACTTTTCCTTAAAATTTAAAAGCAAAAGGTCTAAACGGATGGATTTTATTCTCCCATGTGCTTTAGGACGACACTTTTTACTTTGATTTGCAGTAAACAAGGCAGCTGGAGTTCAGCCTGCTTTCTAATAATGATAATTAAACAAACAAAACATTCTCCGCTCTTGATATAATGAGTTTTACATAATTGTCCATATATTATTTTTACATAATGAGTCATAACTATGACACAAAGCCATCCAATATGTCTGTAATGAGAGAAACTTGCAGTACAAGTCTATATACAGTCAAAGAGTAAAGGTGCTTTTCCAGCTCACTTGATGCCCTGAGGAACATCAGCAGAAATGAAAACAAACTAGGAGCCGGTTGTTTCGCAAACAACTCAGGAAGATGTCTGTCTTTAGAAGCAACGTGTAAATGTAGCACAACATGAAACACTGTACAAACATGACTGAGTGCTGATTAGCCTGATTAGCAAGGTAAAAAGATTTCTCATGGAGGGTCCTGTTCCTCGCTGTCCTACAAAAACATACATGGCTGAAAATGTTCAAGTTGGTTGTAAGGATGAAGAACCAGGCTCAAACTGTGGGGTTTCCAAACTCAGAATGCCCAAACACAACATTTCATAGCTTTCAACTATAAAATGCACTGGCTTGTCTGTCCAGATGGCAGTTTGGAGGCTATGAAACATCTCCAAACCTATCGCTCAATATGGACATCTACTGACACAAGTTGGAAATGCAGCCATTGATTCCAAGTTTTCCATGCATCCACTTCAAAAACCTGAACCCTCTTGATAATTTTCACTCAGGCACAAACAACTGATTCTTTTTGTGTGCTGATTTCTCCTTCTATTTGTTTATTATTGTTTATTGGTGGGCCAAAGTCCTCCCAGGCCTTCGACCTTACTCTCCCAATTCCTCTGCCCTCCATCATGCTTCTATCTTCATTAATCTGTAATTCATTGTCTGGTTTATGTCTAGTGATTTATGTACAAATGCACCTATGTGCTGTGATCTGTGTGTGGCCTCCATGTATCAGTCTGTGGATGGTATTGATGTCAGGTCTGATACTGATGCTGAGCGGCGTGTCACAGTTCAGATGCAGTGACTTCTAAAATGCTGTTTTCTGGCACTGGTGTTGCAGCTGGACAGACGTGACAGATGACGTATGAAGCAGCTTACTGGATCGCTCTGCCAGTCTTAGATGGCCTTGCTGGTCTTTGTTATTTAAACCCTATATTACCATATAAAGGATGTGTTGCACTCGATATATTGTCCTCATTTAAAGCAAAGTGGAGAACTTCAGTCATGAAAACAACGTCTGCAGAGCAGATGGTGTGACCTTCTGTTACGCAGGCTGAAAGCTTCACCGCTGTGCTATGACACCGTGTGTGTCGCAAACCCTTCATTCTTCAGAAAGCTAGATTTCATCATCACAACAAAATTCTCACGATCTCTCAGTATCAGCAACTCAAACATTTCATATTCACCGGAAGTTTCAACACAGTTGGTGGAACTGCTTATCAAAACTGGCTGTGTTCCCAACTGAACAAACCCTCGGTTTTGAAATGACCATCTCTACTTGTTTGGTCTTCAACCAGCCCAACAGCACAGGTGACTGTTCACATCCCTCCATTGGCTCCCAGTCACTGCCTGCATCAGGTTCAAGTCCTGTATGCTCGTCTACAGAGCAGCGCCCCACTTATCTGAACTCCCTCCTCCAGGCTCCTGCCTTCTCTCGCTCCCTCTGCTCTGACAACCAACGGCGCCTGGTGCTGCCACCACAACGAGGCCCCAAGTCTGGAGCCAGACACTTCTCCTTGGTGGTCCTTAGGTGGTGGAGGGTCCCTCTCTGTCTCTAAGGAACGGTTAAAGATCCTGCTCTTTCCTGAACAGCTTCATACATAATGTCTGCAGGAACAATTATCTGTATATCAGATGTATATATTCAAATGTATTATATCAACTGTAGCTATACATGTTATGAGCGTAATCACTACATTAATGTTGATAATAATGAAGTCTCCCCTGTATTTCTTCTTTATCTTTACTGTGATCTACTCCAGCTGATAGAAACGAGGAGATGAGACTTGACAGGCTCAGGTTATGAATGTTTTATGTTGTTTTTACCAGTTACATTTGTAATCTTGTCTGCAAAGAAGGGTGGTGACTCCAATTATCAGCTGACAACCAACTGCTGAATTTGTCCTTATCAATAAAAACTATTCAATTATTTACCGGAATTTAACTCATATAAGAGTAAAACATGACGATATCTGAATTGAAATGAGTGAATAAACATAACCTCAAATGTTCACCTTTCAGCCTCATAATGACCTTTTTAGTAAGTGGTGGGGTCGACTCAATCTTGGGTTGGTTGCCTAAGTGCAAAAATGATCAAATGAGGAAGGTTCAGGTCTGCCAATGTCATGATGTTACAGATTAAGATGTTAAGCTGGTATCACCAAGTTCCTCTTTGTCCAGATATAAAGACACCTCAATCACAAGTGCAGTCAACATTTGAGGTAGACTCAGGCAGAGCGATTTGAGTTTCTATTTCCCAACTACTCTGGCAGATTTCAGGTGAGTCGAACAGAAAGATGGTGATTTTGTCCTGATATTTGTTCATGATAAATCAACAACACAGTAAATGTGCGACCATTCTTTGCGACATTGTGACAATCAGCAACAATGTCACATTACACATCACCTTGTTTCAATCTAACACCAAATTCATGGATTACTGTAGGTTTCACTGTAATGTCCAACAACTCTTTCGTTCTCCTCTTTGTTCTAGAGCAACATGATGACCTCCTGGCATCTCCTTTCCCTGGCGATGCTCCTCCTCCTGTCCATCACTCCCACAGTAACTGAAGTGGAGGATTCAATGAAAACAAACTGTGCAACTCAGTTTCTTCTCAAAGAAAAAGCACCAGAGGTCCCAGGCATCCTAGAAAATGGAAACATCCTGAAGCAGAACCGATACACATCCATCTGCCAGACATTCAATGATGTACAACGGTTTGTGACGCTCTACGACAAAGAGAACAGGATCCCAGTGTTTTCAGCTTACAGGTTCACAGGGAAACAAGGAACCAGACCAGGCCAACCTTGGATGATAGAGGCAGAGGTATGTTTCTAATCATTCATTGATTAATAGCAATATTATGAAATTGTACCAGTACACGTGATTTGTTGATTCAGTGGGGAAAAAAGTCTGTGAACATTTTCTTGGATGTTTGCATGAATTATTCATCAGATGTGGTCTGATTTTCACCAAACCCCGAATTAAAGACAAACACAATCTTTGTAAAGATATGATACAGAAATAATAGCACTTGTTCGTGACAACAACAAAGAAATAACCATTGAACCATTTAAGCGTGGAGACCAGGCACCGGGTGTTCTGATTGTTGAATGATTATTCACAGAAAAAGCCACATAATAAAGAGGACTTCCAGGTTCCTACTAAATCTGAGCCATTCCTAATTGACAGACATTTTAATGAAGAGAACGACATTACACAACAACTAAATATATATTCTGGTGCAGTAATGTCATTTTCAGTTAGGATTAAAGGACAAACAATGAAGCTTTTATTAGAATTAGAAACTCTTCAGTGCTGCGTAAGAATTTTGCTCCATGAGTCACAAAAAGAAAATAATTTAAGATCTGGAATAACTCTCTGCCTAACCCTGTCACGGTCCTGTTACTTTGGAAGCATCAGACTTTGTACAAATGATTACTTACAGTATTTTACATTACTGCTAACCTCTTCCTACCACTCACCAAGCTTTCTCACTTTTACAGCTTGCCAGGATACAGGATGTCAACATGGTGAACGACAATGCAAATTACAATCACGCCGACCAGGCTGCAGACACTGATTACAAAGGTCAAAAGATTTATGACAGGGGTCACATGTTTCCAGTCTCTCTTGCATTTAGCCTAGACGATAAAAAAGCCACCTTCACACTGACCAACACTGTTCCACAAACAATTAATTGCAACCGTGGAAAATGGAGGATAGTTGAGAGAGACATCGGTAAGGAAATGAATACAGAATGCATCAACAATAACAATCGGATTGAAGGCTTTTTAGTGACCGGAGCACAACCTGGCAACAACAATCTCAACAACCGAGTCAATATTCCTTCCCATCTCTGGTCAGCATTCTGCTGCTTCAACAGCACAGAGTGGATAGCAAAAGCTTACCGCGTTAGTAACATTCAGTCTGGTTGTGTACGTGAAGACCTGACCTTGGAACAACTGAGTCAAAAACTGAGCCCACCTGGAACAGAGTATGATTTTTTTCCAAACTCACTATGTCCATGGTAACCTGGACAGTAAAGCTCAGGACCACACTTGTGATGGTCGACCCATTTATGCATCCTTCACATTTGATCCCATAGCTATTAGGGTCATCGCTTAATAAATGTTAATAAAGTTGGGCTGTGCTGGTGGTTTGGGCTACAATGTGAACCACAACAATGTATCTCTCATGTATTTCCTGCACTTTTACTGCATCTAATAAATACAATAAAACAAGAAAAAATGTGTGGTAATGCTGCAGGTTTTTAAATCTTGCAACATGTCGATCATCCATCCATTCATTCATCACACACTTGGGCTGTCAAGGCATTATTTCCTTCATGTTTATTCATCATTCCCAAAGTAAAAACTCATTGTCTTGTTTGTTTAGTCAATGTATGATTTATATATTAGGACTTTTCCTTGAAATTTAAAAGCAAAAGGTCTGAACGGATGGCTTTTATTCTCCCATGTGCTTTAGGACGACACTTTTGACTTTGATTTGCAGTAAACAAGGCAGCTGGAGTTCTGCCTGCTTTCTAATAATGATAATTAAACAAACAAAACATTCTCCGCTCTTTATATAATGAGTTTTACATAATTGTCCATATATTCTTTTTACATAATGAGTCATAACTATGACACAAAGCCATCCAATATGTCTGTAATGAGAGAAACTTGCAGTACAAGTCTATATACAGTCAAAGAGTAAAGGTGCTTTCCAGCTCACCTGATGCCCTGAGGAACATCAGCAGAAATGAAAACAAACTAGGAGCCGGTTGATTCTCAAACAACTCAGGAAGATGTCTGTCTTTAGAAGCAACGTGAGATTGTAGCACGACATGAAACAGTGTACAAACATGACTGAGTGCTGATTAGCCTGATTAGCAAAGTAAAAAGATTTCTCATGGAGGGTCCTGTTCCTCGCTGTCCTACAAAAACATACATGGCTGAAAATGTTCAAGTAGGTTGTAAGGATGAAGAACCAGGCTCAAACTGTGGGGTTTCCAAACTCAGAATGCCCAAACACAACATTTCATAGCTTTCAACTATAAAATGCACTGGCTTGTCTGTCCAGATGGCAGTTTGGAGGCTATGAAACATCTCCAAACCTATCGCTCAATATGGACATCTACTGACACAAGTTGGAAATGCAGCCATTGATTCCAAGTTTGCCATGCATCCACTTCAAAAACCTGAACCCTCTTGATAATTTTCACTCAGGCACAAACAACTGATTCTTTTTGTGTGCTGATTTCTCCTTCTATTTGTTTATTATTGTTTATTGGTGGGCCAAAGTCCTCCCAGGCCTTCGTCCTTACTCTCCCAATTCCTCTGCCCTCCATCATGCTTCTATCTTCATTAATCTGTAATTCATTGTCTGGTTTATGTCTAGTGATTTATGTACATATGCACCTATGTGCTGTGATCTGTGTGTGGCCTCCATGTATCAGTCTGATGTATGGTATTGATGTCAGGTCTGATACTGATGCTGAGCGGCGTGTCACAGTTCAGATGCAGTGACTTCTAAAATGCTGTTTTCTGGCACTGGCGTTGCAGCTGGACAGACGTGACAGATGACGTATGAAGCAGCTTACTGGATCGCTCTGCCAGTCTTAGATGGCTTTGCTGGTCTTTGTTATTTAAACCCTATATTACCATATAAAGGATGTGTTGCACTCGATATATTGTCCTCATTTAAAGCAAAGTGGAGAACTTCAGTCTGCAGAGCAGATGGTGTGACCTTCTGTTACGCAGGCTGAAAGCTTCACCGCTGTGCTATGACACCGTGTGTGTCGCAAACCCTTCATTCTTCAGAAAGCTAGATTTCATCATCACAACAAAATTCTCACGATCTCTCAGTATCAGCAACTCAAACATTTCATATTCACCGGAAGTTTCAACACAGTTGGTGGAACTGCTTATCAAAACTGGCTGTTTTCCCAACTGAACAAACCCTCGCTTTTGAAATGACCATCTCTACTTGTCTGGTCTTCAACCAGCCCAACAGCACAGGTGACTGTTCACATCCCTCCATTGACTCCCAGTCACTGCCTGCATCAGGTTCAAGTCCTGTATGCTCGTCTACAGACGATTCCACGATGTGGAAATATGTTGATGTGTTGAAAGCACCTGTTGAATGTAATTTTTTCTTCTAGATATTTTCTGTCTAAAAGATTATTTATTCTTAATGTGAAAACAGAAACACTGTAACTTTTTGAAGAAAGGAATTATTGACGATATCTGAATTGAAATGAGTGAATAAACATAACCTCAAATGTTCACCTTTCAGCCTCATAATGACCTTTTTAGTAAGTGGTGGGGTCGACTCAATCTTGGGTTGGTTGCCTAAGTGCAAAAATGATCAAATGAGGAAGGTTCAGGTCTGCCAATGTCATGATGTTACAGATTAAGATGATAAGCTTGTATCACCAAGTTCCTCTTTGTCCAGATATAAAGACACCTCAATCACAAGTGCAGTCAACATTTGAGGTAGACTCAGGCAGAGCGATTTGAGTTTCTATTTCCCAACTACTCTGGCAGATTTAAGGTGAGTCGAACAGAAAGATGGTGATTTTGTCCTGATATTTGTTCATGATCAATCAACAATACAGTAAATGTGCGACCATTGTTTGTGACGTTGTGACAATCAGCAACAATAACACATTGCATTTCACCTTGTTTCAATGTTAGAACCAGAAACATGGATTACTGTGGGTTTCACTGTAATGTCCAACAACTCTTTTGTTCTCCTCTTTGTTCTAGAGCAACATGATGACATCCTGGCATCTCCTTTCCCTGGCGATGCTCCTCCTCCTGTCTATCACTCCCACAGTAACTAAACTGGAGAATTCAATGAGTACAAACTGTGCAACTCAGTTTCTTCTCAATGGAAAAGCACCACAGGTCCCAGGCATCCTAGCAAATGGAAACATCCTGAACCAGAACCGATACACATCCATCTGCCAGACGTTCCAGACTGTACAAAGGTTTGTGACGCTCTACGACAAACAGACCAAGATCCCAGTGTTTTCAGCTTACAAGTACACAGGGCAACAAGCAGCCATACCCAACAGACCCAAGAGAATCAACAGACCCAACAAACCCAAGAGAATCAACAGACCCAACAAACCCAAGAAAATCAACGGACCCAACAGACCCAACAGACCCAGGAAAAACAACAGACCCAACAGACCCAACAGACCCAACAGACCCTGCACTCCTTGGAAGATAGAGGCACAGGTATGTTTCTAATCATTTATTGATTAATAGCAATATTATTAAATTGTACCAGTACACGTGATTTGTTGATTCAGTGGGGAAAAAAAGCCTGAGAGCATTTTCTTGGATGTTTGCATGAATTATTCATCAGATGTGGTCTGATTTTCACCAAACTCAGAATTATAGACAAACACAATCTTTGTAAAGATATGATACAGAAATAATAGCACTTGTTCGTGACAACAACAAAAAAATAACCATTGGATGTTCTGATTGTTGAATGATTATTCACAGAAAAAGCCACATAATAAAGAGGACTTCCAGGTTCCTACTAAATCTGAGCCATTCCTAATTGACAGACATTTTAATGAAGAGAACGACATTACACAAGAACTAAATATATGTTCTGGTGCAGTAATGTCATTTTCAGTTAGGATTAAAGGACAAACAATGAAGCTTTTATTAGAATTAGAAACTCTTCAGTGCTGTGTAAGAATTTTGCTCCATGAGTCACATAAAGAAAATAAGTTAAGATCTGGAATAACTCTCTGCTTAACCCTGTCACTGTCCTGTTACTTTGGAAGCATCAGACTTTGTACAAATGATTACTTACAGTATTTTACATTACTGCTAACCTCTTCCTACCACTCACCAAGCTTTCTCACTTTTACAGCTTGCCGGGAAACAGGATGTCAACATGGTGAACGACAATGCAAATTACAATCACGCCAACCAGGCTGCAGACGCAGATTACAATGGTCAAACTATTTATGACAGGGGTCACCTGTTTCCAGTTTCTCTTGCATTTAGCCAAGACGATAAAAAAGCCACCTGCACACTGACCAACACTGTTCCACAAACAATTAATTGCAACCGTGGAAAATGGAGGGTAATTGAGGACAAGATTGGTAAGGAAATGAATACAGAATGCATCAACAATAACAATCAGATTGAAGGCTTTTTAGTGACCGGAGCACAACCTGGCAAAAACAAGCTCAACAGCCAAGTCAATATTCCTTCCCATCTCTGGTCAGCATTCTGCTGCTACAACAGGATAAATAACAAGTGGATAGCAAAAGCGTACCGCGTTAGTAACATTCAGACTGGTTGTGTACGTCAAGACCTGACCTTGGCACAACTGAGTCAAAAACTGAGCCCACCTGGAACGAAGTATGATTTTTTTCCAAACTCACTATGTCCATGGTAACCTGGACAGTAAAGCTCAGGACCACACTTGTGATGGTCGACCCATTTATGCATCCTTCACATTTGATCCCATAGCTATTAGGGTCATCGCTTAATAAATGTTAATAAAGTTGGGCTGTGCTGGTGGTTTGGGCTACAATGTGAACCACAACAATGTATCTCTCATGTATTTCCTGCACTTTTACTGCATCTAATAAATACAATAAAAGAAGAAAAAATGTGTGGTAATGCTGCAGGTTTTTAAATCTTGCCACATGTCGATCATCCATCGATTCATTCATCACACACTTGGGCTGTCAAGGCATTATTTCCTTCATGTTTATTCATCATTCCCAAAGTAAAAACTCTAAATGTAATCAATTAATTAATTAAATTAACTAAATGTATGATTTATATATCAGGACTTTTCTTTGAAATTAAAAAGCAAAAGGTCTAAACGGACCCCACCACTTTTTAGGAAGTGGTGGGGTCGACAAAATCTTGGGTGGGTTGCATGAGAGAGTCAGACAGAAAGATTTACATCACAGTAAATGTGTGATCATTCTTTGTGACGTTGTGACAATCAGCAACAGCCTCCAATTATCACCTTTTTTCAATGTTAGAACCAAAAACATGGATTACTGTGGGTTTCACTGTGATGTCCAACAACTCTTTTGTTCTCCTCTTTGTTCTGGGGCGACATGATGACCTCCTGGCGTCTCCTGTCCCTCACAGTGCTCCCCCTCCTGTCCATCACTCCCACAGTAACTGAAGTGGAACATTCAATGTTGAACTGTGCAAAACCATTTCCTCTTAATGGAAAGGCACCAGAAGTCCCAGGCACACACACCCAACATGTAATTAGCAATATAATTAATATGATTAGCATTCTGTACCATCTGAAATGTACAGTATCTTTGTGCTGCATTTCATTTTGGCTCAATCTAAATAAATGGACTTTTTGTGTGTGAGCACTGAAATGCCCCGAGGTACATTACTAGGAGGCTGTCTCAGTGTGTTTTCTGTGCACAACCGCCAATGCTTTTCAGTGGGAAACCAGTCTGTTCATTTGTTCAGTCAGAAGTTTGATTACACCTCATGCCTGTTTTCTTGATTCTGATTGGTCACTAAAACGCCAACTGGCTGACGTCAGAGCCGGTCCAAAGCAACTGGACAGGCGTGTGACTTTGGCCTAATGGGAATATTCAAATATTTGAAGATCAACTGCAAACTGCTAAAAATGTGTTTTGAAGAGAGAGTGTGTAAATATTAACAAACATGCATATGATCAAACAATGCCTATAACTCTAAACCCCAAACACACAGCAACAGAATGAGTGTGTATGGAACGAGCAGACATGGCGGAGTCATGTGAGTGTGTGTGTGTACTTATGGGAAGTATTCTAAATCAGGGTGGTGTGTGTGGGGGCAGTAAAAGTACAAAGGTGGACCTGAGAGTGTGTGTCGAACTCCAGAAACTGTATTTTTCCTCAATAATATTGGACTTCTTTAGTACCACTGATGTATATTTGAGGATATTAAAAATCTATGTGTATGAGCACAGCGCCCTCTAGCTGTGACCTATGGTTGCCAACTGCTGTACGTATCATTTTCACCTGTGTGAAGGAGCTTGTTTTGCTTTTTGTAATCCTTAACATTTTGCTGGAATTAGAGATTAAGTTGAGTGGGTGTGGCCTGTTCTGTACTCTAAAAGCTCAAGAGGCTCAGTTATTTTAAGATAGCAAAGGCATGATGACACAAAGAGAGACCTCAGCTGAAACCCTGTGGTTATGACAGGTACTGCAGCATGTGTCCAACAGAGGTCAGGTTGGTCTGCCGTATACAGATGATCTATTAAACGGTACAGGCCAGATCATCACATTGCCTCACTTCTGTTTAAACCAAAGACAAAGGAGGTATTGGGGTTACGTAATCACCCATCAGACAAATCTGGTTACACACCAACATGACACCAACTCCCTCTCAACTGAAGGCTGAGATTAAAGGGTAGTTGAGGACAAGGGTTGAGAATCACAGGAGTGTATTTTGAGATTACTGAGGATGAACAATATTATGCATTTTGATAATCTTTTAACTTTTTTTTATTTTGCTGAGGTTTAATGCCTCAAATGTGAGTGCAGATGTGTGACTTTACAACACAAAGACAACAGTGCAACAGCCTCACTGTGAATAACACTGAAGCTGAACAGTGCAGAATGTACCAGAGGAAAAGTACCTGCACCTGATCAACAGATAACAGGGATGGAAGATTGCCTGCAGTTACAAAAATGAACGGCATATCAGCCAAAAATATACAAATCACAAAAATAATTGATGTCACTTTTCTCCTGTTATTACAAATTGGCTACATTTGATGTGCAATCACACACCTCCAGAACAAAGAACAGCACAAGGAAGGCCTGCTGCTCAGTCAGGGTGCCCCCCCCCCACACACACACACACACACACACAAGTTATGCCCTCTGAAAGCTGAAATCTATCAAATTATTAGATATTCCAAATAAGCATTAAGAAAACAAAGCTTAGTGAAGCCGCGTCTCGTTTGGGTACATGCTGTCTGAGAGTCCCCTTATGGTTTAATGAGAGGAATGCCACACACACACTCAGGAAAGGGAAGAAGCTCAAGGACACACACACGTACACAGAGATGAAACAAGGCTTTGTCCAGATATAAAGACACCTCCCTCACAGGTCCAGTTGACATTCGAGGAAGACTCAAGCAGAGCGATTTGAGTTTCTATTACACCAACTACTACTAGATTTCAGGTAAGTTGGAGAGAAAGATGGTGATTTTTTTCCTGATAGTTGTCATGATCAATCAATATATCAATATTATATAATATCAAATCTTTGTGACATTGTGACAATCAGCAACAATATCACATTGCACATCACCTTGTTTCAATGTAAGAACCAGAAACATGGATTACTGTAGGTTTCACTGTAATGTCCAACAACTCTTTGTTCTCCTCTTTGTTCTAGAGCAACATGATGACCTCCTGGCTTCTCTGTCTCTCACGGTGCTCCTCCTCCTGTCCATCACTCCCACTGTAACTGAAGTGGAGGATTCAATGAGTACAAACTGTGCAACTAAGTTTCTTCTTAATGGAAAAGCACCAGAGGTCCCAGGCATCCTAGCAAATGGAAAAATCCTGAACCCGAACCGATACACATCCATCTGCCAGACGTTCAAGAATGTACAAAGGTTTGTGACCCTTTACGACAAAGAGACCAAGATCCCAGTGTTTCAGCTTACAGGTTCAGAGGGAAACAAGGAACCAGACCACAGACTCCTTGGAAGATAGAGGCAGAGGTATGTTTCTAATTATTCATTGATTAATAGCAATATTATGAAATTGTACCAGTACACGTGATTTGTTGATTCAGTTGGGAAAAAAAGTCTGTGAGCATTTTCTTGGATGTTTGCATGAATTATTCATCAGATGTGGTCTGATTTCACCAAACCCAGAATTATAGACAAACACAATCTTTGTAAAGATATGATACAGAAATAAAAGCACTTGTTCGTGACAACAACAAAGAAATAACCATTGAACCATTTAAGCGCGGAGACCAGGCACCGGGTGTTCTGATACACTTTTGATGGCTATTCACAGAAAAAGCCACGTAATAAAGAGGACTTCCAGGTTTCTACTAAATCTGAGCCATTCCTAATTGACACACATTTTGATGAAGAGAATGACATTACACAACAACTAAATATATGTTCTGGTGCTGTAATGTCATTTTCAGCTTGGGTTAAATGACAAACATTGAAGCTTTTATTAGAATTAGAAACTCTTCAGTGCTGTGTAAGAATTTTGCTCCATGAGTCACATAAAGAAAATAAGTTAAGATCTGGAATAACTCTCTGCTTAACCCTGTCACTGTCCTGTTACTTTGGAAGCATCAGACTTTGTACAAATGATTACTTACAGTATTTTACATTACTGCTAACCTCTTCTTACCACTCACCAAGCTTTCTCACTTTTACAGCTTGCCGGGAAAAAGGATGTCAACATGGTGAACGACAATGCAAATTACAATCACGCCAACCAGGCTGCAGACGCAGATTACAATGGTCAAACTATTTATGACAGGGGTCACCTGTTTCCAGTTTCTCTTGCATTGAGCACAGACGATAAAAAAGCCACCTGCACACTGACCAACACTGTTCCACAAACAATTAATTGCAACCGTGGAAAATGGAGGGTAATTGAGGACAAGATTGGTAAGGAAATGAATACAGAATGCATCAACAATAACAATCAGATTGAAGGCTTTTTAGTGACCGGAGCACAACCTGGCAAAAACAAGCTCAACAGCCAAGTCAATATTCCATCCCATCTCTGGTCAGCATTCTGCTGCTACAACAGGATAAATAACAAGTGGATAGCAGGAGCGTACCGCGTTAGTAACATTCAGTCTGGTTGTGTACGTGAAGACCTGACCTTGGCACAACTGAGTCAAAAACTGAGCCCACCTGGAACGAAGTATGATTTTTTTCCAAACTCACTATGTCCATGGTAACCTGGACAGTAAAGCTCAGGACCACACTTGTGATGGTCGACCCATTTATGCATCCTTCACATTTGATCCCATAGCTATTAGGGTCATCGCTTAATAAATGTTAATAAAGTTGGGCTGTGCTGGTGGTTTGGGCTACAATGTGAACCACAACAATGTATCTCTCATGTATTTCCTGCACTTTTACTGCATCTAATAAATACAATAAAAGAAGAAAAAATGTGTGGTAATGCTGCAGGTTTTTAAATCTTGCCACATGTCGATCATCCATCCATTCATTCATCACACACTTGGGCGGTCAAAGCATTATTTCCTTCATGTTTATTCATCATTCCCAAAGTAAAAACTCATTGTCTTGTTGTTTAGTCAATGTATGATTTATATATTGGGACTTTTCCTTGAAATTAAAAAGCAAAAGGTCTAAACGGACCCCACCACTTTTTAGGAAGTGGTGGGGTCGACTCAATCTTGGGTGGGTTGCATGAGGGAGTCAGACAGACATCACAGTAAATGTTTGATCATTCTTTGTGACGTTGTGACAATCAGCGACAGCCTCCAATTCTCACTTTGTTTCAATGTTAGAACCAAAAACATGGATTACTGTGGGTTTCACTGTGATGTCCAACAACTCTTTTGTTCTCCTCTTTGTTCTGGGGCGACATGATGACCTCCTGGCGTCTCCTGTCCCTCACAGTGCTCCCCCCCTGTCCATCACTCCCACAGTAACTGAAGTGAAACATTCAATGTTGAACTGTGCAAAACCATTTCCTCTTAATGGAAAGGCACCAGAAGTCCCAGGCACACACACCTTTGATGTGAACGACTCAAAAAAATGCACGGCTTTAGTTTGAAATGTCGTAATTTCTATTATCAGGTTTACAATGAGACTTTTGAGTGAGAAGGCGTGGGCTTGGATTTTGGATTCCGTTGCCAAAAATGTTTTTTTGATGCTTTCTTAAACCGTATGGACACATGGGATGAAGCACTCACACACCTCCAGAACAAAGAACAGCACCAGGAAGGCCTGCTGCAGTCAGGGTGCAGGGGTCAGTGAAAGCCCCACCACCCCCCCACACACACACACACACAAGTTATGCCCTCTGAAAGCTGAAATCTATCAAATTATTAGATATTCCAAATAAGCATTAAGAAAACAAAGCTTAGTGAAGCCGCGTCTCGTTTGGGTACATGCTGTCTGAGAGTCCCCTTATCTGCCCGGATCTGGGCCGCATGGTTTAATGAGAGGACTGCCACACACACACACAGGAAAGGGAAGAAGCTCAAGGACACACACACACACACACACGTACACAGAGATGAAACAAGGCTTTGGCCGTTTTACCACAGTGCCGTATCGCTCATCTGCATATTCAGAGACAACGCCATAAACAAAGATAATAATGGTGACTTCAATGTTTGTCAAAGTAATCAAGTTTGTTGATTCAGATTCAGGCGCTTCTTTGTATACGTGTGTGTGCGCACATGTGTGTGTGTGTGTGCGTGTGCGTGTGCGTGTGCGTGTGTGTGTGTGTGTGTGTGTGTGTGTGTGTGTGTGTGTGTGTGTGTGTGTGTGTGTGTGTGTGTGTGTGTGTGTGTGTGTGTGTGTGCGTGTGTGTGTGTGTGTGTGTGTGGAATATGGGGTCCCAAATGTAGACTCACATTGTGGGGACCTGTGTTGAACAGTTTATTTTGTCAGTCTTTGTTAGCGACTATTTTTCTAGCAAGTGTGGCATGGTTTTGATGTGTGTTTGCGTGCACGTGACAGTGTAAGTGTGTGCTTAATTGAAACGTGCTCCCCTGAGCAAAAACCTGTATTGCCACATTGACTTGGCAGACAGACGTACGGGTGGGTGGGTGTGGCATTACCACAACCCCTGTATGTTTTTGTAGGACAGTGTTGGAATATAACAAATAATGTCAAACACATATAAGTAAATGCAGTAACTGAGGTTAATATATTTACAAGTGACCAAATGGCTGGCTCCGGGAAAGTCTGGAGATAGAGTAATACATACGAGCATTTACAGCTTCTCTCTCCAGGAAGGCTAGATAACACTGTCTGCCAATAGGTGAAGAGGTCACTGTATCGCTTTATCAGAGCTTCAAGGGGGTTTGCATGGACGGGCAGTCTGGGGGAGCTTCTTCAGATCAAAGGGCTTATTACACTATACTTCTGTTCTTTAATTTACACAAAGAGTATTCTACTTTCCCCCACAGACAGCTGTTCATCCCTCAGATTTGAATCTTAGCGCTGCCCCTCTTGAAGCTGGCTGACCAATAGATAACAGTTCAACTACAGTGTCATCAGTGAATTGATGACGCCTTGTGTTTGCGGCATAAATGCAATTGTACGTGGAAACTCACGGCCTGACCCACGACACAAGGACGGGGGCAGGACAGGCGCTCTTCAATGTCTTATTCCAGTAAAAACCCATCTGAGAATTTCAGTTCATCTTTGCCTCATCATTCACCACCAAAACAACGAACACGAAGAAAGACCACCAGAAAGGTCCTTTTTTCAATAACAGCGAGGAACAGAACCCTCCATGAGAAAGAGATTACTTTGCTAACCAGACTAATCAGCACTCAGTCATGTTTGTACAGTGTTGAATGTCATGCTACATTCACATGTTGCTTCTAAAGACAGATATCTTCCTGAGTTGTTTGCAAAACAAGCGTCTCCTATTTTGATTTCATTTCTGCTGATGTTCCTCAGCGCATCAGGTGAGCTGGAAAAGCACCTTTACTCTTTGACTGTATTTAGACTTGTACTGCAAGTTTCTCTCATTACAGACATATTGGATGGCTTTGTGTCATAGTTATGACTCATTATGTTTAAAGAATATATGTACAATTATATAAAACTCATTATCTAAAGATCAGAGAATGTTTTTTTTTTTCAATTAGCATTATTAGAAAGCAGGCAGAACTCCAGCTGCCTCGTTTACTGCAATCAAAGTCAAAAGTGTCGTCATTAAGCACATGGGGGAATAAAAGCCATCAGTTTAGACCTCTTGCTTTTTAATTTTTAAGTAAAGTATGGCTAATCTGGCCGTGCCTGGTGGGAAGGGTGCTGACTTGTTTGGGTCAGAACACCGGTGTGGTAAAGGAAAAATGGAGCCCCTTTGCCCAGGGCAAAGCAGAGGGCAGCATTTGCACCTCAGGGGTCAACTGTTCCTCAATATAACTACAGAGGAATAATGGGCAAAACTTTTAAAAAAAAAAAACACAGGTTGTAAGAAAGGAAATACTGAGTCTGGGATAAGGAACAATGAGGTGAACATCATTTAGTTTGTAATAAAATCCTTTACTGTGGATTGGTGGTATAATTATAGAATGAAGAATGGAAGGAGGATGTTTCAGATTACGAAGGAGACAGCCAGTCGATGTTTTCCCGATGCACGTATAACAGGAAGTATTGAAGATTGTAGTGAGAAAGTATTGAGCCAAAGCCATTGTTTATTTAAGAACACAATCTATTTGAATAGTCTAATTCATTTTATTTCCTCATCAAGTTCCTGGTTGTCCAGATATAAAGACACCTCCCTCACAGGTGCAGTTGACATTGGAGGTAGACTCAAGCAGAGCGATTTGAGTTTCTATTTCCCAACTACTCTGGCAGATTTCAGGTGAGTCGAACAGAAAGATTTGTGATTTTTTTCGTGATATTTCTTAATGATCAATCAATATATCGATATCATATAAAATCAAATCTTTTTACTTTACCAAAGTAAAAACTCATTGTCTTGTTTGTTTAGTCAATGTATGATTTATATATTAGGACTTTTCCTTAAAATTTAAAAGCAAAAGGTCTAAACGGATGGCTTTTATTCTCCCATGTGCTTTAGGACGACACTTTTTACTTTGATTTGCAGTAAACAAGGCAGCTGGAGTTCCGTCTGCTTTCTAATAATGATAATTAAACAAACAAAACATTCTCCGCTCTTTATATAATGAGTTTTACATAATTGTCCATATATTCTTTTTACATAATGAGTCATAACTATGACACAAAGCCATCCAATATGTCTGTAATGAGAGAAACTTGCAGTACAAGTCTATATACAGTCAAAGAGTAAAGGTGCTTTTCCAGCTCACCTGATGCCCTGAGGAACATCAGCAGAAATTAAGACAAACTAGGAGCCGGTTGTTTTGCAAACAACTCAGGAAGATGTCTGTCTTTAGACGCAACGTGAGATTGTAGCACGACATGAAACAGTGTACAAACATGACTGAGTGCTGATTAGCCTGATTAGCAAAGTAAAAAGATTTCTCATGGAGGGTCCTGTTCCTACAAAAACATACATAGCTGAAAATGTTCAAGTTGGTTGTAAGGATGAAGAACCAGGCTCAAACTGTGGGGTTTCCAAACTCAGAATGCCCAAACATAACATTTCATAGCTTTCAACTATAAAATGCACTGGCTTGTCTGTCCAGATGGCAGTTTGGAGGCTATGAAACATCTCCAAACCTATCGCTCAATATGGACATCTACTGACACAAGTTGGAAATGCAGCCATTGATTCCAAGTTTTCCATGCATCCACTTCAAAAACCTGAACCCTCTTGATAATTTTCACTCAGGCACAAACAACTGATTCTTTTTGTGTGCTGATTTCTCCTTCTATTTGTTTATTATTGTTTATTGGTGGGCCAAAGTCCTCCCAGGCCTTCGTCCTTACTCTCCCAATTCCTCTGCCCTCCATCATGCTTCTATCTTCATTAATCTGTAATTCATTGTCTGGTTTATGTCTAGTGATTTATGTACATATGCACCTATGTGCTGTGATCTGTGTGTGGCCTCCATGTATCAGTCTGATGTATGGTATTGATGTCAGGTCTGATACTGATGCTGAGCGGCGTGTCACAGTTCAGATGCAGTGACTTCTAAAATGCTGTTTTCTGGCACTGGCGTTGCAGCTGGACAGACGTGACAGATGACGTATGAAGCAGCTTACTGGATCGCTCTGCCAGTCTTAGATGGCTTTGCTGGTCTTTGTTATTTAAACCCTATATTACCATATAAAGGATGTGTTGCACTCGATATATTGTCCTCATTTAAAGCAAAGTGGAGAACTTCAGTCATGAAAACAACGTCTGCAGAGCAGTTTCAACACAGTTGGTGGAACTGCTTATCAAAACTGGCTGTGTTCCCAACTGAACAAACCCTCGGTTTTGAAATGGCCATCTCTACTTGTCTGGTCTTCAACCAGCCCAACAGCACAGGTGACTGTTCACATCCCTCCATTGGCTCCCAGTCACTGCCTGCATCAGGTTCAAGTCCTGTAAGCTTGTCTACAGAGCAGCGCCCCACTTATCTGAACTCCCTCCTTCAGGCTCCTGCCTTCTCTCGCTCCCTCTGCTCTGACAACCAACGGCGCCTGGTGCTGCCACCACAACGAGGCCCCAAGTCTGGAGCCAGACACTTCTCCTTGGTGGTCCTTAGGTGGTGGAGGGTCCCTCTCTGTCTCTAAGGAACGGTTAAAGATCCTGCTCTTTCCTGAACAGCTTCATACATAATGTCTGCAGGAACAATTATCTGTATATCAGATGTATATATTCAAATGTATTATATCAACTGTAGCTATACATGTTATGAGCGTAATCACTACATAAATGTTGATAATAATAAAGTCTCCCCTGTATTTCTTCTTTATCTTGACTGTGATCTACTCCAGCTGATAGAGACGAGGAGATGAGACTTGACAGGCTCAGGTTATGAATGTTGTTTTTACCAGTTACATTTGTAATCTTGTCTGCAAAGAAGGGTGGTGACTCCAATTATCAGCTGACAACCAACTGCTGAATTTGTCCTTATCAATAAAAACTATTCAATTATTTACAGGAATTTAACTCATATAAGAGAAAAACATGACGATATCTGAATTGAAATGAGTGAATAAAAATAACCTCAAATGTTCACCTTTCAGCCTCATAATGACCTTTTTAGTAAGTGGTGGGGTCGACTCAATCTTGTGTTGGTTGCCTAAGTGCAAAAATGATCAAATGAGGAAGGTTCAGTTCTGCCAATGTCATGATGTTACAGATTAAGATGTTAAGCTGGTATCACCAAGTTCCTCTTTGTCCAGATATAAAGACACCTCAATCACAAGTGCAGTCAACATTTGAGGTAGACTCAGGCAGAGCGATTTGAGTTTCTATTTCCCAACTACTCTGGCAGATTTTAGGTGAGTCGAACAGAAAGATGGTGATTTTGTCCTGATATTTGTTCATGATCAATCAACAATACAGTAAATGTGCGACCATTGTTTGTGACGTTGTGACAATCAGCAACAATAACACATTGCATTTCACCTTGTTTCAATGTTAGAACCAGAAACATGGATTACTGTGGGTTTCACTGTAATGTCCAACAACTCTTTTGTTCTCCTCTTTGTTCTAGAGCAACATGATGACCTCCTGGCATCTCCTTTCCCTGGCGATGCTCCTCCTCCTGTCCATCACTCCCACAGTAACTGAACTGGAGAATTCAATGAGTACAAACTGTGCAACTCAGTTTCTTCTCAATGGAAATGCACCACAGGTCCCAGGCATCCTAGCAAATGGAAAAATCCTGAACCAGAACCGATACACATCCATCTGCCAGACGTTCCAGAATGTACAACAGTTTGTGACGCTCTACGACAAAATGAACAGGATCCCAGTGTTTTCAGCTTACAGGTTCACAGGGAAACAAGGAACCAGACCAAAGACTCCTTGGAAGATAGAGGCACAGGTATGTTTCTAATCATTCATTGATTAATAGCAATATTATTAAATTGTACCAGTACACGTGATTTGTTGATCCAGTGGGGAAAAAAGTCTGTGAGCATTTTCTTGAATGTTTGCATGAATTATTCATCAGATGTGGTCTGATTTTCACCAAACCCCGAATTATAGACA
This sequence comes from Genypterus blacodes, assembly GCF_046128005.1. NCBI lineage: Eukaryota > Metazoa > Chordata > Actinopteri > Ophidiiformes > Ophidiidae > Genypterus > Genypterus blacodes. The sequence continues at coordinate 74,031 of NW_027466969.1, forward strand.
AACACAATCTTTGTAAAGATATGATACAGAAATAAAAGCACTTGTTCGTGACAACAACAAAAAAATAACCATTGAACCATTTAAGCGTGGAGACCAGGCACCGGGTGTTCTGATACACTTTTGATGGCTATTCACAGAAAAAGCCATGTAATAAAGAGGACTTCCAGGTTCCTACTAAATCTGAGCCATTCTTAATTGACACACATTTTAATGAAGAGAACGACATTACACAAGAACTAAATATATGTTCTGATGCTGTAACGTCATTTTTAGTTAGGGTTAAATGACAAACATTGAAGCTTTTATTAGAATTAGAAACTCTTCAGTGCTGTGTAAGAATTTTGCTCCGTGAGTCACATAAAGAAAAATAAGTTAAGATCTGGAATAACTCTCTGCTTAACCCTGTCACTGTCCTGTTACTTTGGAAGCATCAGACTTTGTACAAATGATTACATACATTATTTTACATTACTGCTATCCTCTTCCTACCACTCACCAAGCTTTCTCACTTTTACAGCTTGCCGGGATGCATGGTGTCAACATGGTGAGGGACAAAGCAAATTACAATCACTCCGACCAGGCTGCAGACACTGATTACAAAGGTCAAACTACTTATGACAGGGGTCACCTGTTTCCAGTTTCTCTTGCATTTAGCCCAGACAATAAAAACGCCACCTTCACACTGACCAACATTGTTCCACAGGAAAGTAAATGCAACGGTGGAGAATGGAGTACAGTTGAGAGAGACATCGGTAATGACATGAATAGACAATGCATCAACAATAACAATCAGATTGAAGGCTTTGTAATGACAGGAGCACAACCTGGCAACAACAACCTCAAAAACCGAGTCAATATTCCATCCCATCTCTGGTCAGCATTCTGCTGCTACAGCAGCAGAAGTAACCAGTGGATAGCAAGAGCGTACCGCATTAGTAATAATGCTGGTTGTGTACGTGAAGACCTGACCTTGGCACAACTGAGTCAAATACTGAGCCCACCTGGAATGCAGTATGATTTTTTTCCAAACTCACAATGTCCATAGTAACCTGGACAGTAAAGCTCAGGACCACACTTGTGATGGTCGACCCACTTATGCCTCCTTCACATTTGATCCCATAGCTATTAGGGTCATCGCTTAATAAATGTTAATAAAGTTGGGCTGTGCTGGTGGTTTGGGCTACAATGTGAACCACAACAATGTATCTCTCATGTATTTCCTGCACTTTTACTGCATCTAATAAATACAATAAAACAAGAAAAAATGTGTGGTAATGCTGCAGGTTTTTAAATCTTGCCACATGTCGATCATCCATCCATTCATTCATCACACACTTGGGCTGTCAAGGCCTTATTTCCTTCATGTTTATTCATCATTCCTAAAGTAAAAACTCTAAATGTAATTAGTTAATTAATTAAATTAACTAAATGTATGATTTATATATTAGGACTTTTCCTTGAAATTAAAAAGCAAAAGGTTTATACGGACCCCACCACTTCCTAAAAAGTGGTGGGGTCGACTCAATCTTGGGTGGGTTGCATGAGGGAGTCAGACAGAAAGATTTACATCACAGTAAATGTGTGATCATTCTTTGTGACGTTGTGACAATCAGCAACAGCCTCCAATTATCACTTTGTTGCAATGTTAGAACCAAAAACATGGATTACTGTGGGTTTCACTGTGATGTCCAACAACTCTTTTGTTCTCCTCTTTGTTCTGGAGCGACATGATGACCTCCTGGCGTCTCCTGTCCCTCACAGTGCTCCCCCTCCTGTCCATCACTCCCACAGTAACTGAAGTGGAACATTCAATGTTGAACTGTGCAAAACCATTTCCTCTTAATGGAAAGGCACCAGAAGTCCCAGGCACACACACCCAACATGTAATTAGCAATATAATTAATATGATAAGCATTCTGTACCATCTGAAATGTACAGTATCTTTGTGCTGCATTTCATTTTGGCTCAATCTAAATAAATGAACTTTTTGTGTGTGAGCACTGAAATGCCATGAGGTACATTACTAGGAGGCTGTCTCAGTGTGTTTTCTGTGCACAACCGCCAATGCTTTTCAGTGGGAAACCAGTCTGTTCATTTGTTCAGTCAGAAGTTAGGGTTAATATTAACAAACATGCATATGATCAAACAATGCTTATAACTCTAAACCCCAAACACACAGCAACAGAATGAGTGTGTATGGAACGAGCAGACATGGGGGAGTCATGTGAGTGTGTGTGTGTACTTATGGGAAGTATTCTAAATCAGGGTGGTGTGTGTGGGGGCGGTAAAAGTACAAAGGTGGACCAGAGAGTGTTTGTCGAACTCCAGAAACTGTATTTTTCTTCAATAATATTGGACTTCTTTAGTACCACTGATGTATATTTGAGGATATTAAAAATCTATGTGTATGAGCACAGCGCCCTCTAGCTGTGACCTATGGTTGCCAACTGCTGTACGTATCATTTTCACCTGTGTGAAGGAGCTTGTTTTGCTTTTTGTAAACCTTAACATTTTGCTGGAATTGCAGTCTAAGTTGAGTGGGTGTGGCCTGTTCTGTACTCTAAAAGCTCAAGAGGCTCAGTTATTTTAAGATAGCAAAGGCATGATGACACAAAGAGAAACCTCAGCTGAAACCCTGTGGTTATGACAGGTACTGCAGCATGTGTCCAACAGAGGTCAGGTTGGTCTGCCGTATACAGATGATCTATTAAACGGTACAGGCCAGATCATCACATTGCCTCACTTCTGTTTAAACCAAAGACAAAGGAGGTATTGGGGTTACGTAATCACCCATCAGACAAATCTGGTTACACACCAACATGACACCAACTCCCTCTCAACTGAAGGCTTAGATTAAAGGGTAGTTGAGGACAAGGGTTGAGAATCACAGGAGTGTATTTTGAGATTACTGAGGATGAACAATATTATGCATTTTGATAATCTTTTAACTTTTTTTTATTTTGCTGAGGTTTAATGCCTCAAATGTGAGTGCAGATGTGTGACTTTACAACACAAAGACAACAGTGCAACAGCCTCACTGTGAATAACACTGAAGCTGAACAGTGCAGAATGTACCAGAGGAAAAGTACCTGCACCTGATCAACAGATAACAGGGATGGAAGATTGCCTGCAGTTACAAAAATGAACGGCATATCAGCCAAAAATATACAAATCACAAAAATAATTGATGTCACTTTTCTCCTGTTATTACAAATTGGCTACATTTGATGTGCAATCACACACCTCCAGAACAAAGAACAGCACCAGGAAGGCCTGCTGCTCAGTCAGAGTGCCCCCCCACACACACACACACACACACACACACACAAGTTATGCCCTCTGAAAGCTGAAATCTATCAAATTATTAGATATTCCAAATAAGCATTGAGAAAACAAAGCTTAGTGAAGCCGCGTCTCGTTTGGGTACATGCTGTCTGAGAGTCCCCTTATCTGCCCGGATCTGGGCCGCATGGTTTAATGAGAGGAATGCCACACACACACACAGGAAAGGGAAGAAGCTCAAGGACACACACATGTACACAGAGATGAAACAAGGCTTTGTCCAGATATAAAGACACCTCCCTCACAGGTCCAGTTGACATTCGAGGAAGACTCAAGCAGAGCGATTTGAGTTTCTATTACACCAACTACTACTAGATTTCAGGTAAGTTGGAGAGAAAGAAGGTAATTTTTTTCCTGATAGTTGTCATGATCAATCAATATATCAATATCATATAATATCAAATCTTTGTGACGTTGTGACAATCAGCAACAATATCACATTGCATTTCACCTTGTTTCAATGTTAGAACCAGAAACATGGATTACTGTGGGTTTCACTGTAATGTCCAACAACTCTTTGTTCTCCTCTTTGTTCTAGAGCAACATGATGACCTCCTTGCGTCTCCTGTCTCTCATGGTGCTCCTCCTCCTGTCCATCACTCCCACTGTAACTGAAGTGGAGGATTCAATGAGTACAAACTGTGCAACTACGTTTCTTCTTAATGGAAAAGCACCAGAGGTCCCAGGCATCCTAGCAAATGGAAAAATCCTGAACCCGAACCGATACACATCCATCTGCCAGACGTTCAAGAATGTACAAAGGTTTGTGACCCTTTACGACAAAGAGACCAAGATCCCAGTGTTTCAGCTTACAGGTTCACAGGGAAACAAGGAACCAGACCACGGCCTCCTTGGAAGATAGAGGCACAGGTATGTTTCTAATCATTCATTGATTAATAGCAATATTATGAAATTGTACCAGTACACGTGATTTGTTGATTCAGTTGGGAAAAAAAGTCTGTGAGCATTTTCTTGGATGTTTGCATGAATTATTCATCAGATGTGGTCTGATTTTCACCAAACCCAGAATTAAAGACAAACACAATCTTTGTAAAGATGTGATACAGAAATAAAAGCACTCGTTCGTGACAACAACAAAAAAATAACCATTGAACCATTTAAGCGTAGAGACCAGGCACCGGGTGTTCTGATACACTTTTGATGGCTATTCACAGAAAAAGCCACGTAATAAAGAGGACTTCCAGGTTTCTACTAAATCTGAGCCATTCCTAATTGACACACATTTTGATGAAGAGAATGACATTACACAACAACTAAATATATGTTCTGGTGCTGTAATGTCATTTTTAGTTAGGGTTGAATGACAAACATTGAAGCTTTTATTAGAATTAGAAACTCTCCAGTGCTGTGTAAGAATTTTGCTCCATGAGTCACATAAAGAAAATAAGTTAAGATCTGGAATAACTCTCTGCTTAACCCTGTCACGGTCCTGTTACTTTGGAAGCATCAGACTTTGTAAAAATGATTACTTACAGTATTTTACATTACTGCTAACCTCTTCCTACCACTCACCAAGCTTTCTCACTTTTACAGCTTGCCGGGATACAGGATGTCAACATGGTGAACGACAATAAAAAGTACAACCATAACCTCCAGGCTGCAGACACTGATAACAACGGTCAAAGGATTTATGACAGGGGTCACGTGTTTCCAGTCTGTCTTGACGAGACGATAAAGAAGCCACCTTCACACTGACCAACACTGTTCCACAGGCACGTAATTGCAACGGTGGAGAATGGAGTATAGTTGAGAGTGACATCGGTAAGGAAATGAATAGACAATGCATCAACAATAACAATCAGATTGAAGGCTATGTAATGACAGGAGCACAACCTGGCAACGACAAGCTCAACAACCGAGTCAATTTTCCATCCCATCTCTGGTCAGCATTCTGCTGCTACAACAGGATAAATAAAGAGTGGATAGCAAGAGCGTACCGCATTAGTAATGATGCTGATTGTGTACGTCAAGACCTGACCTTGGCACAACTGAGTCAAATACTGAGCCCACCTGGACAGACGTATGATTTTTTTCCAAACTCACAATGTCCATAGTAACCTGGACAGTAAAGCTCAGGACCACACTTGTGATGGTCGACCCACTTATGCCTCCTTCACATTTGCTCCCATAGCTATTAGGGTCATCGCTTAATAAATGTTAATAGAGTTGGGCTGTGCTGGTGGTTTGGGCTACAATGTGAACCACAACAATGTATCTCTCATGTATTTCCTGCACTTTTACTGCATCTAATAAATACAATAAAAGAAGAAAAAATGTGTGGTAATGCTGCAGGTTTTTAAATCTTGCCACATGTCGATCATCCATCCATTCATTCATCACACACTTGGGCGGTCAAAGCATTATTTCCTTCATGTTTATTCATCATTCCCAAAGTAAAAACTCATTGTCTTGTTGTTTAGTCAATGTATGATTTATATATTGGGACTTTTCCTTGAAATTAAAAAGCAAAAGGTCTAAACGGACCCCACCACTTTTTAGGAAGTGGTGGGGTCGACTCAATCTTGGGTGGGTTGCATGAGGGAGTCAGACAGACATCACAGTAAATGTTTGATCATTCTTTGTGACGTTGTGACAATCAGCGACAGCCTCCAATTCTCACTTTGTTTCAATGTTAGAACCAAAAACATGGATTACTGTGGGTTTCACTGTGATGTCCAACAACTCTTTTGTTCTCCTCTTTGTTCTGGGGCGACATGATGACCTCCTGGCGTCTCCTGTCCCTCACAGTGCTCCCCCACCTGTCCATCACTCCCACAGTAACTGAAGTGGAACCTTCAATGTTGAACCGTGCAAAACCATTTCCTCTTAATGGAAAGGCACCAGAAGTCCCAGGCACACACACCTTTGATGTGAACGACTCAAAAAAATGCACGGCTTTAGTTTGAAATGTCGTAATTTCTATTATCAGGTTTACAATGAGACTTTTGAGTGAGAAGGCGTGGGCTTGGATTTTGGATTCCGTTGCCAAAAATGTTTTTTTGATGCTTTCTTAAACCGTATGGACACATGGGATGAAGCACTCACACACCTCCAGAACAAAGAACAGCACCAGGAAGGCCTGCTGCTCAGTCAGGGTGCAGGGGTCAGTGAAAGCCCCACCACCCCCCCACACACACATGGTATGCCCTCTGAAAGCTGAAATCTATCAAATTATTAGATATTCCAAATAAGCATTGAGAAAACAAAGCTTAGTGAAGCCGCGTCTTGTTTGGGTACATGCTGTCTGAGAGTCCCCTTATCTGCCTGGATCTGGGCCGCATGGTTTAATGAGAGGAATGCCACACACACACACAGGAAAGGGAAGAAGCTCAAGGACACACACACACACACACACGTACACAGAGATGAAACAAGGCTTTGGCCGTTTTACCACAGTGCCGTATCGCTCATCTGCATATTCAGAGACAACGCGATAAACAAAGATAATAATGGTGACTTCAATGTTTGTCAAAGTAATCAAGTTTGTTGATTCAGATTCAGGCGCTTCTTTGTATACGTGTGTGTGCGCACATGTGTGTGTGTGCGTGTGCGTGTGCGTGTGCGTGTGTGTGTGTGTGTGTGTGTGTGTGTGTGTGTGTGTGTGTGTGTGTGTGTGTGTGTGTGTGTGTGTGTGTGTGTGTGTGTGTGTGTGGAATATGGTGTCCCAAATGTAGACTCACATTGTGGGGACCTGTGTTGAACAGTTTATTTTGTCAGTCTTTGTTAGCGACTATTTTTCTAGCAAGTGTGGCATGGTTTTGATGTGTGTTTGCGTGCACGTGACAGTGTAAGTGTGTGCTTAATTGAAACGTGCTCCCCCTGAGCAAAAACCTGTATTGCCACATTGACTTGGCAGACAGACGTACGGGTGGGTGGGTGTGGCATTACCACAACCCCTGTATGTTTTTGTAGGACAGTGTTGGAATATAACAAATAATGTCAAACACATATAAGTAAATGCAGTAACTGAGGTTAATATATTTACAAGTAACCAAATGGCTGGCTCCGGGAAAGTCTGGAGATAGAGTAATACATACGAGCATTTACAGCTTCTCTCTCCAGGAAGGCTAGATAACACTGTCTGCCAATAGGTGAAGAGGTCACTGTATCGCTTTATCAGAGCTTCAAGGGGGTTTGCATGGACGGGCAGTCTGGGGGAGCTTCTTCAGATCAAAGGGCTTATTACACTATACTTCTGTTCTTTAATTTACACAAAGAGTATTCTACTTTCCCCCACAGACAGCTGTTCATCCCTCAGATTTGAATCTTAGCGCTGCCCCTCTTGAAGCTGGCTGACCAATAGATAACAGTTCAACTACAGTGTCATCAGTGAATTGATGACGCCTTGTGTTTGCGGCATAAATGCAATTGTACGTGGAAACTCACGGCCTGACTCACGACACAAGGACGGGGGCAGGACAGGCGCTCTTCAATGTCTTATTCCAGTAAAAACCCATCTGAGAATTTCAGTTCATCTTTGCCTCATCATTCACCACCAAAACAACGAACACGAAGAAAGACCACCAGAAAGGTCCTTTTTTCAATAACAGCGAGGAACAGAACCCTCCATGAGAAAGAGATTACTTTGCTAACCAGACTAATCAGCACTCAGTCATGTTTGTACAGTGTTGAATGTCATACTACATTCACATGTTGCTTCTAAAGACAGATATCTTCCTGAGTTGTTTGCAAAACAACCGGCTCCTAGTTTGTCTTCATTTCTGCTGATGTTCCTCAGGGCATCAGGTGAGCTGGAAAAGCACCTTTACTCTTTGACTGTATTTAGACTTGTACTGCAAGTTTCTCTCATTACAGACATATTGGATGGCTTTGTGTCATAGTTATGACTCATTATGTTTAAAGAATATATGTACAATTATATAAAACTCATTATCTAAAGATCAGAGAATGTTTTTTTTTTTCAATTAGCATTATTAGAAAGCAGGCAGAACTCCAGCTGCCTCGTTTACTGCAATCAAAGTCAAAAGTGTCGTCATTAAGCACATGGGGGAATAAAAGCCATCAGTTTAGACCTTTTGCTTTTTAATTTTTAAGGAAAGTATGGCTAATCTGGCCGTGCCTGGTGGGAAGGGTGCTGACTTGTTTGGGTCAGAACACCGGTGTAGTAAAGGAAAAATGGAGCCCCTTTGCCCAGGGCAAAGCAGAGGGCAGCATTTGCACCTCAGGGGTCAACTGTTCCTCAATATAACTACAGAGGAATAATGGGCAAAACTTTAAAAAAAAAAAAACACAGGTTGTAAGAAAGGAAATACTGAGACTGGGATAAGGAACAATGAGGTGAACATCATTTAGTTTGTAATAAAATCCTTTACTGTGGATTGGTGGTATAATTATAGAATGAAGAATGGAAGGAGGATGTTTCAGATTACGAAGGAGACAGCCAGTCGATGTTTTCCCGATGCAAGTATAACAGGAAGTATTGAAGATTGTAGTGAGAAAGTATTGAGCCAAAGCCATTGTTTATTTAAGAACACAATCTATTTGAATAGTCTAATTCATTTTATTTCCTCATCAAGTTCCTGGTTGTCCAGATATAAAGACACCTCCCTCACAGGTGCAGTTGACATTGGAGGTAGACTCAAGCAGAGCGATTTGAGTTTCTATTTCCCAACTACTCTGGCAGATTTCAGGTGAGTCGAACAGAAAGATTTGTGATTTTTTTCGTGATATTTCTTAATGATCAATCAATATATCGATATCATATAAAATCAAATCTTTTTACTTTACCAAAGTAAAAACTCATTGTCTTGTTTGTTTAGTCAATGTATGATTTATATATTAGGACTTTTCCTTAAAATTTAAAAGCAAAAGGTCTAAACGGATGGCTTTTATTCTCCCATGTGCTTTAGGACGACACTTTTTACTTTGATTTGCAGTAAACAAGGCAGCTGGAGTTCCGTCTGCTTTCTAATAATGATAATTAAACAAACAAAACATTCTCCGCTCTTTATATAATGAGTTTTACATAATTGTCCATATATTCTTTAAACATAATGAGTCATAACTATGACACAAAGCCATCCAATATGTCTGTAATGAGAGAAACTTGCAGTACAAGTCTATATACAGTCAAAGAGTAAAGGTGCTTTTCCAGCTCACCTGATGCCCTGAGGAACATCAGCAGAAATGAAGACAAACTAGGAGTTGGTTGTTTCGCAAACAACTCAGGAAGATGTCTGTCTTTAGAAGCAACGTGAGATTGTAGCACGACATGAAACAGTGTACAAACATGACTGAGTGCTGATTAGCCTGATTAGCAAAGTAAAAAGATTTCTCATGGAGGGTCCTGTTCCTCGCTGTCCTACAAAAACATACATGGCTGAAAATGTTCAAGTAGGTTGTAAGGATGAAGAACCAGGCTCAAACTGTGGGGTTTCCAAACTCAGAATGCCCAAACACAACATTTCATAGCTTTCAACTATAAAATGCACTGGCTTGTCTGTCCAGATGGCAGTTTGGAGGCTATGAAACATCTCCAAACCTATCGCTCAATATGGACATCTACTGACACAAGTTGGATATGCAGCCATTGATTCCAAGTTTTCCATGCATCCACTTCAAAAACCTGAACCCTCTTGATAATTTTCACTCAGGCACAAACAACTGATTCTTTTTGTGTGCTGATTTCTCCTTCTATTTGTTTATTATTGTTTATTGGTGGGCCAAAGTCCTCCCAGGCCTTCGACCTTACTCTCCCAATTCCTCTGCCCTCCATCATGCTTCTATCTTCATTAATCTGTAATTCATTGTCTGGTTTATGTCTAGTGATTTATGTACATATGCACCTATGTGCTGTGATCTGTGTGTGGCCTCCATGTATCAGTCTGATGTATGGTATTGATGTCAGGTCTGATACTGATGCTGAGCGGCGTGTCACAGTTCAGATGCAGTGACTTCTAAAATGCTGTTTTCTGGCACTGGCGTTGCAGCTGGACAGACGTGACAGATGACGTATGAAGCAGCTTACTGGATCGCTCTGCCAGTCTTAGATGGCTTTGCTGGTCTTTGTTATTTAAACCCTATATTACCATATAAAGGATGTGTTGCACTCGATATATTGTGGAGAACTTCAGTCATGAAAACAACGTCTGCAGAGCAGATGGTGTGACCTTCTGTTACGCAGGCTGAAAGCTTCACCGCTGTGCTATGACACCGTGTGTGTCGCAAACCCTTCATTCTTCAGAAAGCTAGATTTCATCATCACAACAAAATTTTCACGATCTCTCAGTATCAGCAACTCAAACATTTCATATTCACCGGAAGCTTCAACACAGTTGGTGGAACTGCTTATCAAAACTGGCTGTGTTTCCCAACTGAACAAACCCTCGGTTTTGAAATGACCATCTCTACTTGTCTGGTCTTCAACCAGCCCAACAGCACAGGTGACTGTTCATATCCCTCCATTGACTCCCAGTCACTGCCTGCATCAGGTTCAAGTCCTGTATGCTCGTCTACAGAGCAGCGCCCCACTTATCTGAACTCCCTCCTCCAGGCTCCTGCCTTCTCTCGCTCCCTCTGCTCTGACAACCAACGGCGCCTGGTGCTGCCACCACAACGAGGCCCCAAGTCTGGAGCCAGACACTTCTCCTTGGTGGTCCTTAGGTGGTGGAGGGTCCCTCTCTGTCTCTAAGGAACGGTTAAAGATCCTGCTCTTTCCTGAACAGCTTCATACATAATGTCTGCAGGAACAATTATCTGTATATCAGATGTATATATTCAAATGTATTATATCAACTGTAGCTATACATGTTATGAGCGTAATCACTACATTAATGTTGATAATAATAAAGTCTCCCCTGTATTTCTTCTTTATCTTGACTGTGATCTACTCCAGCTGATAGAGACGAGGAGATGAGGCTTGACAGGCTCAGGTTATGAATGTTTTATGTTGTTTTTACCAGTTACATTTGTAATCTTGTCTGCAAAGAAGGGTGGTGACTCCAATTATCAGCTGACAACCAACTGCTGAATTTGTCCTTATCAATAAACCCCCCCAAAGGAATAATTTCTGCAGGCACCACTGCCTTTTTAGTAAGTGGTGGGGTCGACTCAATCTTGGGTTGGTTGCCTAAGTGCAAAAATGATCAAATGAGGAAGGTTCAGGTCTGCAAATGTCATGATGTTACAGATTAAAATGATAAGCTGGTATCACCAAGTTCCTCTTTGTCCAGATATAAAGACACCTCAATCACAAGTGCAGTCAACATTTGAGGTAGACTCAGGCAGAGCGATTTGAGTTTCTATTTCCCAGCTACTCTGGCAGATTTCAGGTGAGTCGAACAGAAAGATGGTGATTTTGTCCTGATATTTGTTCATGATAAATCAACAATACAGTAAATGTGCGACCATTGTTTGTGACATTGTGACAATCAGCAACAATAACACATTGCACATCACCTTGTTTCAATGTAAGAACCAGAAACATGGATTACTGTGGGTTTCACTGTAATGTCCCACAACTCTTTTGTTCTCCTCTTTGTTCTAGAGCAACATGATGACCTCCTGGCATCTCCTTTCCCTGGCGATGCTCCTCCTCCTGTCCATCACTCCCACTGTAACTGAAGTGGAGGATTCAATGAGTACAAACTGTTCAACTAAGTTTCTTCTTAATGGAAAAGCACCAGAGGTCCCAAACATCCTAGAAAATGGAAACATCCACGACCAGAACCGATACACATCCATCTGCCAGACGTTCAAGAATGTACAGCGGTTTGTGACGCTCTACGACAAAGAGAACAGGATCCCAGTGTTTTCAGCTTACAGGTTCACAGGGAAACAAGGAACCAGACCAGGCCAACCTTGGATGATAGAGGCAGAGGTTTGTTTCTAATCATTCATTGATTAATAGCAATATTAAGAAATTGTACCAGTACACGTGATTTGTTGATTCAGAGGGGAAAAAAAGTCTGTGAGCATTTTCTTGGATGTTTGCATGAATTATTCATCAGATGTTGTCTGATTTTCACCAAACCCAGAATTATAGACAAACACAATCTTTGTAAAGATATGATACAGAAATAATAGCACTTGTTCGTTACAACAACAAAAAAATAACCATTGAACCATTTAAGCGTGGAGACCAGGCACCGGGTGTTCTGATTGTTGAATGATTATTCACAGAAAAAGCCACATAATAAAGAGGACTTCCAGGTTCCTACTAAATCTGAGCAATTCCTAATTGACAGACATTTTAATGAAGAGAACGACATTACACAACAACTAAATATATATTCTGGTGCTGAAATATAATTTTCAGCTTGGGTTAAATGACAAACATTGAAGCTTTTATTAGAATTAGAAACTCTTCAATGCTGTGTAAGAATTTTGCTCCATGAGTCACATAAAGAAAAATAGTTAAGATCTGGAATAACTCTCTGCTTAACCCTGTCACTGTCCTGTTACTTTGGAAGCATCAGACTTTGTACAAATGATTACTTACAGTATTTTACATTACTGCTAACCTCTTCCTACCACTCACCAAGCTTTCTCACTTTTACAGCTTGCCGGGATACAGGATGTCAACATGGTGAACGACAATACAAATTACAATCACGCCGACCAGGCTGCAGACGCAGATTACAATCGTAACACTACTTATGACAGGGGTCACCTGTTTCCAGTTTCTCTTGCATTGAGCCCAGACGATAAAAAAGCCACCTTCACACTGACCAACACTGTTCCACAAACAATTAATTGCAACCGTGGAAAATGGAGGATAGTTGAGAGAGACATCGGTAAGGAAATGAATAGACAATGCATCAACAATAACAATCGGATTGAAGGCTTTTTAGTGACCGGAGCACAACCTGGCAACAACAATCTCAACAACCGAGTCAATATTCCTTTCTATCTCTGGTCAGCATTCTGCTGCTACAACAGGATAAATAACAAGTGGATAGCAGGAGCGTACCGCGTTAGTAACATTCAGACTGGTTGTGAACGTGAAGACCTGACCTTGGCACAACTGAGTCAAATACTGAGCCCACCTGGACAGACGTATGATTTTTTTCCAAACTCACAATGTCCATAGTAACCTGGACAGTAAAGCTCAGGACCACACTTGTGATGGTCGACCCATTTATGCATCCTTCACATTTGCTCCCATAGCTATTAGGGTCATCGCTTAATAAATGTTAATAAAGTTGGGCTGTGCTGGTGGTTTGGGCTACAATGTGAACCACAACAATGTATCTCTCATGTATTTCCTGCACTTTTACTGCATCTAATAAATACAATAAAAGAAGAAAAAATGTGTGGTAATGCTGCAGGTTTTTAAATCTTGCCACATGTCGATCATCCATCCATTCATTCATCACACACTTGGGCTGTCAAGGCATTATTTCCTTCATGTTTATTCATCATTCCCAAAGTAAAAACTCATTGTCTTGTTTGTTTAGTCAATGTATGATTTATATATTAGGACTTTTCCTTAAAATTTAAAAGCAAAAGGTCTAAACAGATGTATTTTATTCTCCCATGTGCTTTAGGACGACACTTTTGACTTTGATTTGCAGTAAACAAGGCAGCTGGAGTTCTGCCTGCTTTCTAATAATGATAATTAAACAAAAAAAAACATTGTCCGCTCTTGATATAATGAGTTTTACATAATTGTCCATATATTCTTTTTACATAATGAGTCATAACTATGACACAAAGCCATCCAATATGTCTGTAATGAGAGAAACTTGCATTACAAGTCTACATACAGTCAAAGAGTAAAGGTGCTTTTCCAGCTCACCTGATGCCCTGAGGAACATCAGCAGAAATGAAGACAAACTAGGAGATAAAATGCACTGGCTTGTCTGTCCAGATGGCAGTTTGGAGGCTATGAAACATCTCCAAACCTATCGCTCAATATGGACATCTACTGACACAAGTTGGAAATGCAGCCATTGATTCCAAGTTTTCCATGCATCCACTTCAAAAACCTGAACCCTCTTGATAATTTTCACTCAGGCACAAACAACTGGTTCTTTTTGTGTGCTGATTTCTCCTTCTATTTGTTTATTATTGTTTATTGGTGGGCCAAAGTCCTCCCAGGCCTTCGTCCTTACTCTCCCAATTCCTCTGCCCTCCATCATGCTTCTATCTTCATTAATCTGTATTTCATTGTCTGGTTTATGTCTAGTGATTTATGTACATATGCACCTATGTGCTGTGATCTGTGTGTGGCCTCCATGTATCAGTCTGATGTATGGTATTGATGTCAGGTCTGATACTGATGCTGAGCGGCGTGTCACAGTTCAGATGCAGTGACTTCTAAAATGCTGTTTTCTGGCACTGGCGTTGCAGCTGGACAGACGTGACAGATGACGTATGAAGCAGCTTACTGGATCGCTCTGCCAGTCTTAGATGGCTTTGCTGGTCTTTGTTATTTAAACCCTATATTACCATATAAAGGATGTGTTGCACTCGATATATTGTCCTCATTTAAAGCAAAGTGGAGAACTTCAGTCATGAAAACAACGTCTGCAGAGCAGATGGTGTGACCTTCTGTTACGCAGGCTGAAAGCTTCACCGCTGTGCTATGACACCGTGTGTGTCGCAAACCCTTCATTCTTCAGAAAGCTAGATTTCATCATCACAACAAAATTCTCACGATCTCTCAGTATCAGCAACTCAAACATTTCATATTCACCGGAAGTTTCAACACAGTTGGTGGAACTGCTTATCAAAACTGGCTGTGTTCCCAACTGAACAAACCCTCGGTTTTGAAATGGCCATCTCTACTTGTCTGGTCTTCAACCAGCCCAACAGCACAGGTGACTGTTCATATCCCTCCATTGGCTCCCAGTCACTGCCTGCGTCAGGTTCAAGTCCTGTAAGCTTGTCTCAGAGCAGCGCCCCACTTATCTGAACTCCCTCCTTCAGGCTCCTGCCTTCTCTCGCTCCCTCTGCTCTGACAACCAACGGCGCCTGGTGCTGCCACCACAACGAGGCCCCGAGTCTGGAGCCAGACACTTCTCCTTGGTGGTCCTTAGGTGGTGGAGGGTCCCTCTCTGTCTCTAAGGAACGGTTAAAGATCCTGCTCTTTCCTGAACAGCTTCATACATAATGTCTGCAGGAACAATTATCTGTATATCAGATGTATATATTCAAATGTATTATATCAACTGTAGCTATACATGTTATGAGCGTAATCACTACATTAATGTTGATAATAATAAAGTCTCCCCTGTATTTCTTCTTTATCTTTACTGTGATCTACTCCAGCTGATAGAGACGAGGAGATGAGACTTGACAGGCTCAGGTTATGAATGTTTTATGTTGTTTTTACCAGTTACATTTGTAATCTTGTCTGCAAAGAAGGGTGGTGACTCCAATTATCAGCTGACAACCAACTGCTGAATTTGTCCTTATCAATAAAAACTATTCAATTATTTGCAGGAATTTAACTCATATAAGAGTAAAACATGACGATATCTGAATTGAAATGAGTGAATAAAAATAACCTCAAATGTTCACCTTTCAGCCTCATAATGACCTTTTTAGTAAGTGGTGGGGTCGACTCAATCTTGGGTTGGTTGCCTAAGTGCAAAAATGATCAAATGAGGAAGGTTCAGGTCTGCCAATGTCATGATGTTACAGATTAAGATGATAAACTGGTATCACCAAGTTCCTCTTTGTCCAGATATAAAGACACCTCAATCACAAGTGCAGTCAACATTTGAGGTAGACTCAGGCAGAGCGAGTTGAGTTTCTATTTCCCAACTACTCTGGCAGATTTTAGGTGAGTCGAACAGAAAGATGGTGATTTTGTCCTGATATTTGTTCATGATCAATCAACAATACAGTAAATGTGCGACCATTGTTTGTGACATTGTGACAATTAGCAACAATAACACATTGCATTTCACCTTGTTTCAATGTTAGAACCAGAAACATGGATTACTGTGGGTTTCACTGTAATGTCCAACAACTCTTTTGTTCTCCTCTTTGTTCTAGAGCAACATGATGACATCCTGGCATCTCCTTTCCCTGGCGATGCTCCTCCTCCTGTCCATCACTCCCACAGTAACTAAACTGGAGAATTCAATGAATACAAACTGTGCAACTAAGTTTCTTCTCAATGGAAATGCACCACAGGTCCCAGACATCCTAGCAAATGGAAACATCCTGAACCAGAACCGATATACATCAATCTGCCAGACGTTCAATAATGTACAACAGTTTGTGACGCTCTACGACAAAGAGAACAGGATCCCAGTGTTTTCAGCTTACAAGTACACAGGGCAACAAGCAGGCATACCCAACAGACCCAACAGACCCAACAGACCCAACAAACGCAACAGATCCAACAGATCCAACAGACCCAACAGACCCAACAGACCCAACATATCCTGCAGGCCTTGGAAGATAGAGGCAGAGGTATGTTTCTAATCATTCATTGATTAATAGCAATATTATTAAATTGTACCAGTACACGTGATTTGTTGATTCAGAGGGGAAAAAAAGTCTGTGAGCATTTTCTTGGATGTTTGCATGAATTATTCATCAGATGTGATCTGATTTTCACCAAACCCAGAATTATAGACAAACACAATCTTTGTAAAGATATGATACAGAAATAATAGCACTTGTTCGTTACAACAACAAAAAAATAACCATTGAACCATTTAAGCGTGGAGACCAGGCACCGGATGTTCTGATTGTTGAATGATTATTCACAGAAAAAGCCACATAATAAAGAGGACTTCCAGGTTCCTACTAAATCTGAGCAATTCCTAATTGACACACATTTTAATGAAGAGAACGACATTACACAACAACTAAATATATATTCTGGTGCTGAAATATAATTTTCAGCTTGGGTTAAATGACAAACATTGAAGCTTTTATTAGAATTAGAAACTCTTCAATGCTGTGTAAGAATTTTGCTCCATGAGTCACATAAAGAAAATAAGTTAAGATCTGGAATAACTCTCTGCTTAACCCTGTCACTGTCCTGTTACTTTGGAAGCATCAGACTTTGTACAAATGATTACTTACAGTATTTTACATTACTGCTAACCTCTTCCTACCACTCACCAAGCTTTCTCACTTTTACAGCTTGAATACATACGGAATGTCAACATGGTGAACGACAAAGCAGAGTACAACCATAACCTCCAGGCTGCAGACACTGATTACAATGGTCAAAGGATTTATGACAGGGGTCACATGTTTCCAGTTTCTCTTGCATTTAGCCAAGACGATAAAAAAGCCACCTGCACACTGACCAACACTGTTCCACAAACAATTAATTGCAACCGTGGAGAATGGAGGATAGTTGAGAGTGACATCGGTAAGGAAATTAATAGACAATGCATCAACAATAACAATCAGATTGAAGGCTTTGTAGTGACCGGAGCACAACCTGGCAACAACAATCTCAACAACCGAGTCAATATTCCTTCCCATCTCTGGTCAGCATTCTGCTGCTTCAACAGCCAAACAGCCAAGTGGATAGCAGGAGCGTATCGCATTAGTAACATTCAGGCTGGTTGTGTACGTCAAGACCTGACCTTGGCACAACTGAGTAAAATACTGAGCCCACCTGGAACGACGTATGATTTTTTTCCAAACTCACACTGTCCATAGTAACCTGGACAGTAAAGCTCAAGACCACGCTTGTGATGGTCGACCCACTTATGCCTCCTTCACATTTGATCCCATAGCTATTAGGGTCATCTCTTAATAAATGTTAATAAAGTTGGGCTGTGCTGGTGGTTTGGGCTACAATGTGAACCGCAACAATGTATCTCTCATGTATTTTCCCTTTTCCCTATTTTTCCCTGCACTTTTACTGCATCTAATAAATACAATAAAAGAAGAAAAATTGTGTGGTAATGCTGCAGGTTTATTCATCATTCCCAAAGTAAAAACTCATTGTCTTGTTTGTTTAGTCAATGTATGATTATATATTATACTTAATGTGTAAGGGAAAAAGGGAAAAACCTCAGGAGAGACAATTCCAAGAGAGATTCCCTCTCCAGGAACAGCTGAGTGTGCAAGTGGAACTTTCAGTGGTATTATACAGAGGTACAAACAAAGCATGCAAGGAAATACGCATAAACACACACATTTTGCCCGCTGTCCTCTTAGAGCAGGGGTGTCCAAACTTTTTTCAAAGAGGGCTGGATTTTTAAATTTGCAAATGCCTGAGGGCCAATCGTCCCTCCTGACATTTTGAATCATAAAAAGGTTCATACAAATGCTCTGTTCTGAAACAATTTTATTTTCAATAACACGACAATTGTCATTTCTCCAAATGGCAATCTAACCAGATGTAAACCACTCAGGCTTGAACAGGTGTCAACAAAATAATTCTGCCTTTCTTTCACATCTGAAGAGTGAGATAACATAAAGAACAAGCAGTCTGGGAAACCTACCTAAAACTTGCATGAATCTGATAAATACATCAGGTTTATTTTAAACACAACTTATTATGGGTAATGAAATGTTCAGTTCAAAAACATATGAACCTTGCTCTTGTCCTTTACATCATCCAGGAAGTAATATTTTGTGTCACATTTACAGGTAGATAAAGGGAAATCTTTTTTCAAATATTCAGTTCCAAGTGCATACATTTATAACTGTGCTATTGACACTTAAGTGTTTGTAGTGACAGGTGTGGCCATTTGTAAATGCTTACACAGCAAATCTTCCCAACATAAATTCAAAACACTCAGAGGATTGGGATTTATGAATTTCAAATGACCAAGAAACAGAAAACTTACTGACACTAATGTGAAGGGTGATACTGAGATCTAGACTGCAGTACAGAGGCCAGGTCTGGTTTGACAGCAGTGGTTGAGATACGTAAAATGTCACGTAGATGGAAATCGCTTAGTCTCGACCTCAAGTGGTTTTTGTTGAGGTTCATAACAAAGAATGTCTGCTCACACAAATATGTGGAGCCGAACAAGCTCAGCATTTTCTTTGCAAATGTTTGCATTTCTGTAAACCTGCTTTTATCCAGATGCTGGTACAAGCTCCGAAGACCTCATGAAACGCTGGGAAGTGTGCGGTGCTGGGCTCCATTTGTGACAAGTGTCTTTGGAAAAGTTGCAGTTTGGTTCCAAAATTTCGCGCAGAGAACCTGCTGGTGAATTATACAGTGGAGTTTGATGGCGTTACCTCCTTCTTCGCTTACTTTGTTACAGATCAGTGCGGCTAATCCACTTCGCTCACCAGCCATGGCAGGTGCGCCATCGGTAATAATTCCACTAACTTTACTTCATGGTACTTTCATATCCTCAACAGCGGAACAAACACAAAAAATACATCTGTTCCTCTTACATGGCCTTTCAGGCTTTGGAGGTCAAGCAGCTCTTCTGTTACTTTCATGTCATCTTCAAACCCCTCAAAAATCAGTAACTGAGCAGTGTCAGTAGCATCTGTGCTTTCATCGCAAGCTAACGCAAAGAAATCAAAATCCACTCCCCTGTCCCCCAGTTGTCTCTTAATCTCAGATTATATGTCCTCAATTCTCTGTGCCACAGTGTTTCGAGCCAGGCAAACATTAGCAAACTCATAGCTTGCTTTAGTGGTATTTTCATTTAACTCACAGGCCTGCTTGAAGAACCGCTGTTGTGAGGCCAGCGCAGCTTCGAGTTGCTTCACTTTTTCAGCACTTTTGCTAGCTGGTTGTATGCATTAGCATGTTTTGTCTGGTAGTGTCTCTTTAGATTAAATTCCTTAAATTCGGCAACAGTCTCTTGCCAAATTAGGCAAATTGTTTCGGATTTAAAAATACAGCAAATTCCATCGCTCCCGGAAGCGGCGGCCCTCGATATCCACCGTCGCCATAGCAGAGATGGATCTGTGACACCTGGAGGGTGGAAGGTGTCACAGCGGGACTACAGAGTGGTGCTGCCACCCTGATGTGAAAAGAGAAATTGCACTTTGAACGTGTACAATTCGGTTTGACTGTGTCGTCAAGAAGGAAGCTGCGGGCCATATGAAATCTGACCCCGGGCCGTGATTGGCCCGCGGGCCGGACTTTGGACATGCCTGTCTAAGAGGCTCTGAGTACAAGAAGGTTTTGGGTGCGTTTGTGCTTCTCTACAGGAAGTCACCCTATGGTACGAGAGCTGCTGTAATTGTGCCTCAGCTTCCAGAACAGAAGCCGAGGAAGATATGTTCACATTCCTGAAAACACAAATGTACCTGAAAGCGTCCGCAGACATAAAGAGGAAGAGGTACATGTAGTGATCAAACTCAACCTGCAGTCTTCCTTTGCCGCTCCTGCAGGACCTCAAGCTTCTGACTCGTGTTCTCCTGTCGCTGATATCCGTGTTGCCAAAGTTACGAGGTTTATTCCACAGGATGCTCCAAAAACAATCAAAACAAAAATAAAAGGTCTCCACATGAAGTCGTATCAGCTATTTATAACTCCCTTAAACTAAATAATAACGTATGAATCTACAGATAAAGAGTTACTTACAGTCACACAGAACTCCTCCTACAGCAGGACAGCTAATGAAGCACAGATCAACAGAGATACGGTTGATTACTTTATATTAACATTCTAAAATGACATTCATGTTCAACCAACACAAGATTAAACATCATCCAGCATGATGCTAGTCTGTACATTACATTACATTACGATCATTTGGCAGACGCTTTTATCCAAAGCGACTTACATTACATTACCACCCTTCGCAGAGGGGGGAGCAATTGAGGGTTCGGTGCCTTGCTCAGGGGCACCTCAGCAGGGGCTCGAACCGGCAACCCTCCGGTTCCCAAGCAGAAGCACTACCCACTGAGCCCCTGCCTCCCTCCCTCCCTGTACTTCAGCGTGTGAAGAGAGGTGTGTGTGTGTGTGTGTGTGTGTGTGTGTGTGTGTGTGTGTGTGTGTGTGTGTGTGTGTGTGTGTGTGTGTGTGTGTGTGTGTGTGGTGAGAGAGGCAAAAGTTGCATCTTATACATTCCATAGATTTCTGTGTCTCCACATGTTGTTGGATGGATGTTATTTCCATCCCCAAGGACAGCAGAGCAGAGAGTCTGCAGCTCCAGCTGTGTGAAGAGACCACACTTCTGTTATGTGACCACTTGATGGTGCTATGTGACCGCCTAATGAGCTCCAGCAACACACACCCACAAGTGTTGCAAAGACAGAAAGTGACAGTTTGTTCAGCAGAGGAAGACTGACTGTGAGTTCGAGTTTTATTCGATGGCTTTATGGATCATAGTTTGTCTTTGATGTCTGTTTGTGTGTGTGTGTGTATGTTCTGTTCTGAGAGTTAGTCTAACTTTATGTTAATGTGATTGTGTGTGTTTTTGTTATTTGTAATCTCGTGTGTGTGTGTGTGTGTGTGTGTGTGTGTGTGTGTGTGTGTGTGTGTGTGTGTGTGCGTGTGTGTTTTCCTCCCTGCAGGGTAACGATGAGTGTTTGCAGTGATGAAGATAAAGGACCGCCATACTTCAGTCCTAAACCTGTACCCTCACACACAGAGTAAGAGCGCCCAATTTAAGAGAATATGAAGACGCCGTATCTCAATGTGCTGACTCGCGGTTTTAAGTGCGTAGGTTGTGGGCGTCAATCAGTCGCCGCCATTACAAATCACAGTACCTGAGCAGTACCCCCCCTTGGTAAACCTGTTTAAATTTCTATTCAATCATTCACCCCGCCCCCTTTTGTGTGTGTGTGTGTGTGTGTGTCATTTGAGGTGCGAACGCGTTGGTCGAGCACACAGCAACTTTTCACGAGACTTTCCGGCTGTGAACAGAGAAGATAAAGGAGCTCCATAAGAGTGAAGTGAAGAGGATTCACTCCAGCAGACAGCACACACTCTTCACTAACATCAGAACAGACTGAATGCATGTGAAGTTCAGATGAGATGGGCACTACAGGGAATTCCCTGAATTACAGGGAATGTGAAGGGAAATTATGACAGTGATATGTGGACAGACAGAAAATGTGAAATATGAAAGGTATAGTATTAGTCAAATAGTCAAATAAGTTATAACATTGTTTAGTTTTCTATGACATGAATATGATGTGAATGTATTAATGTAAAAATGGATGAATGATTGTGATTCTCTCATAGATGAAACTGACAGCAGGTGTGTATACAGCCCCTCATACTCACCTAATGACCTTCTGCTTCCATCTGCTGCTGTGTTGTCAATGCTGTGTTTATAGGGTTCACCAGCAGAGGGCAGACTCTCCCGTACCCAGCTGTGTGTCCATGAAGAGCAACTGGTCCATGGGTACACCTATCAACTTCACTGATGGACAGAAGGCTGCTGAAGAAAGGTCAGAGGTTAAACCAGGTCACTTTGATGTCATCATTGTATCTTTGTAGCAGAAGGCTTCACAAAGCACAGGTCAACCTGAATGAAGGACACATCTCTGTCCATCTGAGTGTTTTGAGGAGACACCATGACAACCTGTCTGTGAGTGTTTGTAAACTCACATGTTTCTTTATTTCTCCCCAGACTTCAGCTGAATCAGTCAGAGGTTTCCACTGGTTACTGTGCCCAGCAGCATCCAGACCTGGACTCCATATTTATGGTGAGTAAATGTCCAGGCTCCGCCCACTAATATATGGACGATGTCACCGGGTAGAGAATCTATTGACAGAGAAATTAGAGATGTTTTAATGCAGCACTTGGTTCATTTAGTTTGAGCAGGGAGAGTTCAGTGGGAACATTAACATAGGAGCTGCTGCTATGGTTACCTGCATCTTCATACATCTGTAGGGTTAGAATCCTCATTAGCTGCACTCTTGTTCTGTTGTCAACATATACACTGACACCTGACAGCCAATCAGAAACCAGTATCTTCTCTCACTCTGGTACAAACTTGTGTTTGACTCTTTCAGTTGCTTGAGGAGAACATGGTCAGGTCTGTGAAGAACGAGCTGAAGAGCATCCAGAAGGTTCTGAGTCCAGAATTCAAGAGCCAAAATGAGGGTGAGGAGGTAACAGATGGTGATGAAGAGCAGAGGAGCATCAGAGAGGCATTCCTGAAGCTCACAGTGACCTTCCTGAGGAGAATGAAGCATGAGGAGCTGGCTGAGTCTCTGCACAGCAGTAAGAGCATTTAACAGCTTTAACATGTTGGAACGAGGGAAACAGGACTAAAGCTTTACACTTACACACTCTACACACTCATACATACAATTATACACTTACTGCTTGAAGCTACAAATACTTGTGGTACAAGGGTACTCATTCCTCCTGAGTCCATTCTCACTCAGGGTCTCTTAGCACACACACTCTGTGACCTTTACAGTGTGAGGGCCCCACAGGCTGAAGGGACGCTGAGTCTGAGCACATTAGAGGGTCTGTACACCAAGTGGGCTCAGACAGATGTGGCACAATCAGCTGCTGTGCCCCATCCTCTGATTTACACTCACACTCTGACCGACTCAGGCTACATGAGCCTAAACTTCAGCATCACTCCCCTGCACTCTTTGGTTCATCTGTAATTTAGTGACATTTGAATTGTAACAAAAATAAATTCCTGAAAATGAAGTCAGTGGCGATTTAAAGGAGAGAGTTCTATTTCTAAGTTCAGGTTTTTGGAGAGTGAGCAGGCCTTCTGAGATCTTATAGCTCACACAGGAACAAAAGGGTTAGAAGGTTAGAATAGGTTATATCATGCTGCTCTAGTAACAAACATTTCTACTCGAAATTTTACAATTCTGATGCTTTTCTACACTGTAGTTATCTTACCTTCTCCATGTTTTCCTCCACTGACTATTGTCTGTTCATACAGGAAGTTTTGTTGCACGGTGCCAACGTAAACTGAAGTCTAAGCTGAAGCAGAAGTTCCAGCGTGTGTTTGAGGGGGTCGCTAAAGCAGGAAAGCAAACCCCTCTGAATGAGATCTACACAAAGCTCTACATCACAGAGGGAGGGAGTGGAGAGGTCAATGAAGAACATGAGGTCAGGCAGATTGAAGCAGCTTCCAGGAAACCACAGAGAGAAGAAACACCAATCAGATTTGAAGACATCTTTAAAGCCTCAGCTGGAAGAGATCAGCCAGTCAGAACACTGATGACAAAGGGCGTGGCAGGCATCGGGAAAACCCTCTTAACACAGAAGGTCACTCTGGACTGGGCTGAAGGCAAAGCCAACCAGAACATCCAGCTGACATTTCCATTCACCTTCAGAGAGCTCAATGTGCTGAGAGAGAGAAAGTTCAGCTTGGTGGACCTTCTTCATCTCTTCTTCACTGAAACCAAAGAAGCAGGAATCTGCAGCTTTGAAGACTTCCAGGTCCTCTTCATCCTGGACAGTCTGGATGAATGTCGACCTCCTCTGGACTTCCACAAAAGTGAGATCCTGACCGATGTTAGAGAGTCCACCTCAGTGGATGTTCTGCTGACAAACCTCATCAGGGGGAACCTGCTTCCCTCTGCTGGCCTCTGGATAACCACAAGACCTGCAGCAGCCACTCAGATCCCTGCTAACAGTGTTGATATGGTGACAGAGGTCAGAGGGTTCACTGACCCTCAGAAGGAAGAGTACTTCAGGAAGAGACTCAGAGGAGATGAGCAGGCCAGCAGCATCATCTCCCACATCAAGACCTCACAAAGCCTCCACGTCATGTGCCACATCCCAGTCTTCTGCTGGATCACTGCTACAGTTCTGGAGGACATGATGAAGACCAGAGAGAGAGGAGAGCTGCCCAAGACCCTGACTGAGATGTACATCCACTTCCTGCTGGTTCAGACCAAACTGAAGATTGTTAAGTATGATGGAGGCGCTGAGACAGATCCACTCTGGAATCCAGAGAGTGAAGAGATGATTGTGTCTCTGGGAAAACTGGCTTTTGATCAGCTGCAGAAAGGAAACCTGATCTTCTATGACTCAGACCTGACAGAGTGTGGCATGGACATCACAGCAGCCTCAGCGTACTCAGGAGTGTTCACACAAGTCTTTAAAGAGGAGAGGGGACTGTACCAGGACCGGGTGTTCTGCTTCATCCATCTGAGCGTCCAGGAGTTTCTGGCTGCTCTTTATGTCCATCGGACATTCATCAAGTCTGGAGTCAACCTGCTGTCAGATCAATCAACTTCTCTGACCAGAGTGCAGTGGACGAGGCCTTACTGAGTCCAAACGGACATCTAGACTTGTTTCTTCGTTTCCTTTTGGGCCTTTCACTGCAGTCCAATCAGACTCTCTTAAGGGGCCTCCTGAAACATAGAGGAAGGAGCTCAGAGACCAACCAGAAAACAGTCCGATACATCAAGAAGAAGATCGGTAAGAATGTCTCTGCAGAGAGAAGCATCACTCTGTTCCACTGTCTGAATGAGCTGAAGGATCTTTCTCTAGTGAAGGAGATCCAACAGTACCTGAGCGCAGGACGTCTCTCCACAGACACACTGTCTCCTGCTCAGTGGTCTGCTGTGGTCTTCGTCTTACTGTCATCTGAGGAAGGTCTGGATGTGTTTGACCTGAAGAAATACTCTGCTTCAGATGAGGCTCTTTTCAGGCTGCTGCCAGTGGTCAAAGCCTCCAGGAAAACTCTGTAAGTGTGAAGATCACACAATGATTTGTAGCATTTTAGGCAGAACATATAAAATGTTTAACTTTTCATTTTCAGGCTGAGTGGCTGTAATCTGTCCTGGAGAAGCAGTGAAGCTCTGTCCTCAGTCCTCAGCTCCCAGTCCTCCAGTCTGAGAGACCTGGACCTTAGTAACAATGACCTGCAGGATTCAGGAGTGAAGCTGCTGTCTGCTGGACTGGAGAGTCCACACTGTCAGCTTGAGACTCTCAGGTCAGCAAGATGTAGATGTCTGTAAAGGTGAAACACTGTGAGCTTTCACTTACTTGACCTGCTTGTTTCTCCTGGAACCTTTTTATTTGAAGGAATGCTGCAGTAATACAGCCCCAAACATGAAGCAGCTCCACACACACGCACACGCACACACACACACACTCTCACGCTCATCTCACGCTCACTCTCACGCACACACACACTGTTAGTGGTATGTGGGGTGAATAAACATTAAAACTGCATGATGTTCCTGCTAAAGAAGGTGTGGTGCAAACATTTCTCTGAGACATTTATTGTTTCCTAGATTTTAGTTCCTTACATTCTGCTTAATTAAAAAAGAATGAGTTTCTGCATTTTTGGAAAACATTTCACCACTCCACAAACCACATAACAACCCCCCCCCCCGCCACACACACACCCTCTGTGTTCTCAGGCTGTCAGGGTGTATGGTTACACAGGAAGGCTGTGCTTCTCTGGCTTCAGCTCTGAGCTCCAACCCCTCCCATCTGAGAGAGCTGGACCTGAGCTACAATCATCCAGGAGACGCAGGAGAGAAGCTGCTGTCTGCTGGACTGGAGAGTCCTCACTGGAGACTGGACACTCTCAGGTAAGGACACAGCTACAGACTGTGGAATGTCTCCCTGTTGGTTGAAGTTAAAACTCAATAATCAATAATCAATCCTGTCCTGCTGTGCCTCTGTGTCTTCCTGCAGGATGGATCATGGTGGACAGCAGAGGATCAAAGCTGGTATCAGGAAATGTAAGTTTGATTTGACTTTGATTGACAACTGTGTATCCATTCACACCCACAATTCAAAGAGAAAATTATTCATATTTTACTGAGGACATTATCATTTGATGAGTCAGTTACAATCTTCATTGATTGATTAACTGTTGAAGTAATTGATACATTGAGTCATATATCAATCAAAATCCCAAACTTT
This sequence comes from Genypterus blacodes, assembly GCF_046128005.1. Lineage (NCBI taxonomy): Eukaryota > Metazoa > Chordata > Actinopteri > Ophidiiformes > Ophidiidae > Genypterus > Genypterus blacodes. The sequence continues at coordinate 101,078 of NW_027466969.1, forward strand.
ATCAGGCTGCAGCTTCTTAAATATGAGGATTTGCTGCTTTTCTCTGTTTCATATCATTATAAATCTAATCACTTTCAGTGTTTTAGTCGTGGTGGAGAGAAAAGAAGCAGTTTGAAGATGTGACTTTGATCTGTGGGAACTTCTGATGGACATTTGTCACAATCTTTCTATTTATGATCCATATTGATGAATGCATCTGGCCATCTCCAGATGCTTGATGCTGTGTAACACTGTGCCTTCAGATTCCTCACAGGCTGTAAACATCACACACATCATTGTCCTCTGTATGCAGTGGCTGGGTGGACGTCTCTGTATTTATGCAGACGTCCCCACTGGTTGAGTCTCATTGATGAAGCTCTCCTCAGCCTGCTTCCTCCTTACCTGTGCTCTTATCTTACTAGAAGCTGAGGCCATTCTAGCCTGCAGTCGTCTGTCCCTCATGTGGGCACTGAGCTCAGTAACAGAGCTTTGAAGTTCACTACTCCTCCATTTGGAACAACTGGAACACAGTCTTGAAGTGATCACATCAATTGAATTTCAACTGATTTCTAATGTAGAATTAGTTTCAGTTCTAAATGACTTGAATCCAGATGCTCTCCATCAAAATGGAGCTTTGACTGTGACAAAATGGTTGCTGGTTCCTCCTTGTTTGTTCTCATGTCTGCCTGGTTGATGCTGCTTTCTCCTCCAAGACATTTGAATCTCAATGAGACTTCAGCAGAATATAAAGGGCAGAATATCAGACGTGTGTGTGGCGTCCTCAGGTTGACCCTGAAGCTGAGTGTGTGTGTGTGTGTGTGTGTGTGTGTGTGTGTGTGTGTGTGTGTGTGTGTGTGTGTGTCTGTGTCTGTGTCTGTGTGTGTGTGTGTCTGTGATGACATTAATTTTTTTTCAAACAGGAAAATAAAATCAGGTCTGATTATTATGACGATGAAAACAGTAGAAAGTGACAGTGAGTCACAGTAGAAAGAGCAGTCTTGAATTAATGAGTGAATAATAAAGGCAGCAGCTGTGTTTGATGATAAACTGCTGCTGTTTGTGTCTTTTTCTGTCCATCAGATGTTTGTGAACTGGAACTGGACCCAAACACAGCGAGCAGAAACCTCAAACTGTCAGACAACAACAGGAAGGTGACATGTGTGGAAGAGGAGCAGCCACATCCTGATCATCCAGAGAGGTTTGATGTCTGGCCTCAGCTGCTGAGTAGAAATGGTCTGACTGGTCGTTGTTACTGGGAGGTGAAGTGGAGAGGACACGTTCATATATCAGTGAGTTACAGAGGAATCAGCAGGGAGGAAGGCAGCGATGACGGCTGGTTTGGAGGAAATAATCAGTCCTGGATGCTGAGATGCTCTGATCGTCATGGTTACTCTGTCTGGCACGATAACATAGAAACGTCCCTCCATGTCCCTGTGTCCTCCTCTGTCCCTCTCAGAGTAGCAGTGTATGTGGACTGTCCTGCTGGCACTCTGTCCTTCTACAGCGTCTCTCACACACTGATGCACCTCCACACCTTCACCACCACATTCACTCACACTCTCTATGCTGGATTTGGGTTCTGGAGGTCTGGTTCCTCAGTGACTCTGTGATCTGTGACACACTCTCACAAACACACACTGTGTGATCTATATAGGACACACACGCACATTCTCTGCCATACACATACTCTCTCGCACACACACACTCTCCCATATGCACAGTCTCTCTCTCTCTCTCTTACTCTCTTTCTCTCTCATCACTGTAATCCACAGGTGTCAAACTCAAGGCCCGCGGGCCATATCTGGCCTGGTACATCATTTTATGTGGCCCGCGAGAGCAAAATAAACGTCTATGCCTCATTGTCCATAAACTACATTTCCCACAACGCATGACGACTTTGTGACCCATGAAGTGACTGCATCCCGCCACATAAACGCAGCGTTTCCACATCAGCGTTTAACCAAGGTGACTTTACGAGGCTAGATTATCTGATATTTTAGTAAATGATTCTTTCATGTAGTCTCCATCTGTGAGCGGCTTCCGTGCCTTACGATCTTCTCAAATCGATCTTCTTGCTCTCCCCAGCTTTCCACAGCAGTATCCACATCGTTCTTTTACGTTCATTTCCAGCTTGGTACTTTTCAGTAAATGCTGCGTGTTTGTTCTGGAAATGTCTTTGAACATATTGCCTTTTACTTCTCTTATTTATTATTATTTCTCTTTCATTTCTCTCCATAAAGTAAGCACACTATTATTAGGTATTATTATTTCTCTCCTGTATTGTTGTCAGTGAAAGCAAATTGTTACTGTCCAGGCGGAGTTAAACTCTCTATGTGTCTCCAAGATTTGTTTTGGAGTTATCCATGGATAGTGAGTCAGTTCAGTTCACCTTTCTACACAGATGTGGAAATGTACATACATTTAAAATCATTTCTAGATCTTGACAAGTTGTTTTATATATACCTGATTGTAATTATTGTTTATCTTTGAAATTGCACTTGTTTACTTGAGAAATGTCAAGTTGTTCAAAGCTGGGGAACAATAGTCTTACAAGGGGGGAAGAGGGGGAAGAAAAGGGAGAAAGGGACAGGAAATGAGGAGAAATTGATTTCTCCTGACCTAACCCTCCATCACCAAATCGTAATATGTTGATTTGTATCAAGAATTATTTAGAAAACAACGTAGTTTTGTATTTTTCTGCTTACGGGGAAAGAAAGAAGAAGAACGGCCGTGATCCTGAGGTTACATTTCCCCGAGGGGATCGAAATAAATAAAATAAATAAATAAATTACCTTTACCTTTTTTTTCTTTTACCTTTACAGGTTCGATTCCCACCCTGGGCATAAATGTAGTTGTTCATTATGTACTGAGAGGTTCATTATTTAGTCTTGGAAGTCACATAATTTGCTTAGATGTTATTGATTATTAATATTGTATAAGCAATGTGAATACTTCTCTAGTGAATGTCAATGTTTAAATATAATGTCATACATCTAGCAGCAGTTTTAGGGAATATAGAATTGCATAAAATTAAACTAGTATTTTGACCACATTTTACAGTAGCTTGCAGGCATAGCAGCATCATTCATATTCATCATCTTTCATAGGTTAGTACAATTAACGTAATTGTTGTCATTTCTGTGCAGTTAACCACTGAAACCATTTCAGGAAACAAATTGAAAGGAATGACCCTTTAATTTATGACAATAATAAATATAACAACAGCAAACATAAAGGAAGAACAATATAAACATATTTACAACACATATATTCAGAAATAAGTGTCCAGTGTCCATGCATCTGGTAGGGGTGGGGGCAGCAGAGGTGTCAGTGTGTTGGGCTGGGACAGGGGGCTCATGCCACAGCTTCAGAGGGAAATATTCTGTTTGCAATCCACCCCAGCTTCCTCTGGTCCTGCACAGGGATGGTCATCTCACCCAGAATGAAGGTGCAGGCCCAGCAGTGGCATGCTGAACTCCTCCAGGCTCATCCTGGAAGACAACAACAAAGAAGAATGAGTTTATTCCATAAAAGAAAGCTGTACAAAATATGACTACAACAGAGCCAGACCAATACATAGATGTAGCTTTTACTCACAGAGGTGACTGCCAGGCAGGTGTTATTAGCAGAGCTCCTCACAGAGGATGGAGCGGGGCTGGTGGTCCTCACAGAATAAAACCAGGACTTCCAGATGGATTTTATTCCCCCATGTGCTTTATGATAACACTTTTTGTCTTGATTTGCAGTAAACAAGGCAGCTAGAGTTCTGCCTGCTTTCTAATATTATCAAAAATAAAGAAACATTGTCATATCTTTAGTAACTAAACATAATGAGTCATAAGTATGAGACAAAGCCATCAAAGGTGTCTTCAATGAGAGGAACATACAGTACGAGCCTATATACAGCCATAACGTTAAAATATTACGCAATATTTTGGACACAATGTTGCGCACTTTAACTGCATTGTGCAATATGTTGTTCAAACAAACTGCCTATCATGAAGTTAAACTTTACCGTGTGGCAGATGTTTTGTGGTTTGCAGTTATGGACGACAGATAAACACAGTCACATCTAAGACTTCAACCAACAACTATTTCCATTATCAAGGAATGAGCCAATGAATCAATTATTTCTGCTATTGATGGCAACACCTAACCGTCTATAAATCATCAACAAAGGAGGGAAATGTCCTTCCCAATTTCCCAGTTCATTGTAGCATCTCTCTGAACATCAGTTAAGTTTTATATTTATATGAAACTGTAGAACGCAGATGTGTCGAGTTTTTGCTGAAATGATAAACTGATAATTACATTTGTTGTTAAAAGAAGATACCTACCTCATGTCATGCTGCTTATCAAATCAAGTGCATTTGCTCCACAGATGTTGCCAAGTCGTTTCTCCTCACCTGTAAAAACAACAAAATAGTTTGAATGACAACTTGAAACTACTACTTTAAAAGTGTAAATATTAACTGCACGGTGATGACGGAGCTCATTTCCCAGACAGTAAAGGTATGAAAAGTAAACATCAAGGGACAAAACAAAGTAACTAGCAATATAGCGTCTCACCTGTACAGGTAAGAACAGACCAGCGCCTCATCTTCGCTGTACCAAACAAACAAACACAAAAATGACAGTGCCCCATGTGCCTTGGGGGACTTACTGCATCTTTCAAAACCACAGCCAACTAGGGTAGAAAGTGCCGGTGGTTTTCATCTTTCTATTAAGGTGTGGACAATATGTGGTGAAAACCTAATACATTTGTTTATAAACTCTATAAAAACAATGTGTTAAAAGGGAGTGCTTTATTCCTGGAGAAAATAAACAGCAACCTGAGAAGAGTTTTGTATGCAGGACCCAGAAGTGACCATCTGTTGCTGTGAATAGCTTCAAAAGGCCTAAAGATTACAATCGCAAATCTTACTTAAAAGAAGTTGTAGTTGTGCTACAAGTAGCAGTTTCTTATGAGGTTTGTCAAGATGTAAGATGACATACTGTAACTTTCAAATTAGTCACGTGGATTAATTTCTATTTTATATCAGGAGCCCTCAAACAAATTTTAACACTGTTGTTCCAAGTGGATAAAAGGTAATAAGGTAGGAAGGAATAAGGTTCAATCTACAAAGCGGTAATAAAAAGATAAAACTGACACTAATTTTGAAGTTTATAAGGTTTCTGGATTAGGAAAAAGAACTCTGTGTGTGTGTGTCCGTGTGTCCGTGTGTGTGTGTGTCCGTGTGTGTGTGTGTGTGTGTGAGTGTGTGTGTGTGTGTTTGTGTATGTGTCCATGTGTGTGTGTCTCTGGCCATCGTATCAGATGGAGAGGAGTGTTTGTGTGCGTGCAGCCGTGCATAAACGGTTCCACTAATGTGGGAGGAGAGGCTGGACGTCATGGATCAAGGACTAAACACACAGAAACACACACACCCAATTACAATACAGTAAAACCTCCCACAGGTGCCTGCAGTCAGAAGTCAACATTTGTCATTCACTTCACCAGAAATACTTTGAACTCTCAGTACTTTAGGAGCAGTGGTTGTAGTCATTGCAGTGCCAGCTGTTATCATAGTAGTCGTAGTTGTACAGTAACAGTATTAGGAGCAGTCACGGCAATATTCGAAGCAAGGACGAACTCATCGAGTCTTACATGACAGTGTCCAAGGTAAGACAACTGCTATATTGTAATGGACAAACAGATTTATGGAGCAACAAGGATATAAATTCAGACAAAACTGTGAGATATTCAAAATGTGAGATTGATTTGTTCTTCTTCCAATATTTTGTTACTGAGAGTCCTTTGTGAGGCTTTTTCATCCTCGTCTGATGGCCCGAGGAACATCAGCAGAAATGAAACCAACTTAGAAGTCAGTTTTTTGTTGGACAACTTCGGAAGATAATAACTCTGTAGTTATAAAGCGCTTTTATCCAAAGCAATTTACAATGACCCATTCATACATATCAGGCAAGGAGCCAACATGCAAATCGTGAGCAGTAAGGGAATCAGTGTCTTGCTAAATCAACAGCCTGGAATCTTCCAAGACCGCTCCTGAGCCATCCTGAGCCACACAGTATGTCCGGCTTTCCAAGCAGCATGTGAATGCAACACAACTCAGCAGTGATTAGTCTGATTAGCAAAAGATTTCTGTATTTTTCTGGTCAGTTTCCGAGCCCAGAATGAATTACGAGAGGAGGAGAGGCCAAAATTAGTAAACTGATCTTCAACCGCAGCAAAGGTGGAAGGTCAGGAGTAATTTGTAAGGACAGGAAGTGTGTGTGTACGTGATGAATATTTTAGAGCGACAAGCACACTGCTGTGAAGGATGGATTTATTTGTGTGTGTGTGTGTGTGTGTGTGTTTGTGTGTGTGTGTGTGTGTGTGTGTGTGTGTGTGTGTGGTGGATAAATTATTTAAAGGTTTATTATTGAAGATGTATTATTGATTAGATTATGAAAGTTAATCATGACGGCTGATTGCATTATTGATTAGACCAGATAATGCTGCTGCGGAGGTTCCACAGAGCAATTATGTGATTATGAGGTTTGTCACAGACAAATACACATCATCATCATCATCTGCATCATCATTATCAGAGATTTGTTTTCCATAGCTGTCTTCTTCATCTTACCTTTCCACCTGTACTTTCAGTGTTAATACTGCTCATCCATGGTTAAGAGCCAGATTAAAGTTATGAGCCCATTGTCATGAACCCTGGTGGGCGAGTTTAACACGATCCAGTCACGCATATCACTCTACATTTACATCTGTTCTTGTTATCCAGATCCAGAAGAAGATTGTGACTATATATGCTTGATCTTCTCACCATATTCCAATTCAAGGTCCAGCCAATAACCTGTTCAATTCCATCATGCTTCGTCTTCCTCTAGATGTCGTGGCGTTCATCTTTCCGTTGCTCAAAGTTTCGCCATGTCTTCGGTAAGCCAGCCACCAAGGAGCACAGCTACGACGGGGTGCCAATCACACGCAGCGTCCATGACAACCACTACTGCTCAGCCAATCCCTGCTTCATTGCTGTGGTGACTGAGTGCGCTGGGGGCGGATCCTTTTTAGTCCTGCCCATCCATCATGTGTGTGATCTCATGTCATCATTTCCTCTCATTCACAAGACATTAAAACACAGTGCTGTGAGATGAAGCTTAGCCTAAGCAGATTTATTTAGCTGAATCCTCTCTTTCTGTTTCAGACAGGCCGGGTGGATCCTCAGCACCCAAGGGTGTGTGGCCACAGGAGCCGGGTGCTGGATGTCAAATGGAACCCATTCGATGATCACTGTGTCGCGTCGTGCTCTGAGGACTGCACTGTAAGCTTTAGCTCCTTCATGCTTACATTTGAGTATGTTTATATTTTGCATATTCCATTGTATGTGTGTGTTCAGGTGAAGATCTGGGACATTCCAGTTTGTGGCGTCCAACAGAACATCACACAGGCCAGAAAGACTCTAATTGGTCACTCAAGGAGGGTGGGGCTTATCGAGTGGCACCCAACGGCTGAGAACCTGCTGCTTAGCGCCGCCTACGACTACAAGGTCAGGAGTCTGATTGGTCAGTGCATACAAAGCAAAAATGATACTAAATAATGAAATAAAGAGATTAACAATAACACCGGCTGTAGAGTAAATTTACATTTAATCATTTTTATCCAAAGCAATGTACATGTGTGATTTGAATACAACACAAGCAAAGATCTAGTCTGGAGAGAACAACAAGAGTAAGTGCCAAGAAGCTAAGTTGAAGCTAGTTGAACATCAGGACATAAGTGCCAGGAGGCAGAGCCTGGAGGAGGGATAGATAGGGAGAGAGGTAGACATTAGAAATAAAGATGTTCACATAGGAGTCAGGTCATTAGTTAAAGACAGAGAGGGACTCCACCTTGGGACCACAGAGGAGAAGTGTCTGGCAAGAGATTTAAGGCCTTGTTGTGTTGGTGGTACCAGGCGCAGCAAATTGACAATAGAGTCACTTTGGAGGCGGGGCAGCACGTGCCAAACATCGTTGGATTTACTAGAGACCGGGCGAGCGACTTTGATACCAGAGTCAAATTGCTGTATATCAAATCTGGCTTTGTGGTGTCTCTTGCCTCAAGGTCCTCCTGTGGGACCTGTCCCAGGCAGGCACGGTGCTCAGGTACCCGGTCCGGGTGGTTCTGATGCCCATCCACCATCGTTACCCGCCTGAGATGCTGCTGCTGTCCGTCAGTTTCAACACAGACGGCAGCAGGCTGGCCGTAACATCCAAAGACAGGCGGGTGAGAGTTTTGGACCCACGGACAGGGAGGATCTTACAGGTGTGTTTTTGATGACCTTACCTGTGTGTATTGCATTTCTTCTGTTACTAGTAGGTGTTTTAACTCTGTGTTTGTATTCCTGCAGGTTTCCAGCAGTAAGTCCCACAGGGCCAGTAAGGTCTTGTTTATCGGAGGGCTGAAGATGCTTCTGTCCACTGGCAGCTCACCCTGGAACCACAGACAGATCATCCTGTGGGACCCTGTGAGACATTACATTACATTACATTACGATCATTTGGCTGACGCTTTTATCCAAAGCGACTTACATTACATTTTACCACCCTTCGCAGAGGGGGGAGCAATTGAGGGTTCGGTGCCTTGCTCAGGGGCACCTCGGCAGGGGCTCGAACCGGCAACCCTCCGGTTCCCAAGCTGAAGCTTCCAAGCGGAAGCTCTACCCACTGAGCCACTGCCTCCCACCCTGTGAGACCAGTTTAAAGCAGCACTATGTAGTTGTTTGACCCCCTCTATTTATTGTGACAATCTAACGTAACGTAATATTGTATGAGGATAACATTTACAGGTGACAAAGTTAAACTAAAACTAAAACATAGTGCTGCTTTAAATTTGAGAAAACTTAGACACAGTTAGATATAAAGAACAATGGCCACTAGGGGGTGCTAGCAGGGGGTTTAATCCATCAATAGATTAAATCAGTGCAAAAAACTTGCACATGGTGGGATATGATGTCTTTGTGACTTCCTCTGTCTGTGCATGTTTCTGTGTGTGTGTGTGTGTGTGTGTGTGTGTGTGTGTGTGCGTGTGTGTGTGTGTGCGTGTGTGCGTGCGCAGGAGGACTTATCTGAGCCTCTGTATGAAGAGGATTTGGACGGGTCCGCCGGAGTTCTCTTTCCGTTCTATGATCCAGACACACACATGCTCTACCTGGCTGGAAAGGTAGTAAAGCTCTCGCCCACACATGAACACAAAGAACACACAAAATACAACAATTATAGGTGCGCCCTAAACTTTTGGAAAGGTAAAGGGTCACTCTGTGTGTGTGATGGTGTTTGTTTGCTTCAGGGTGACGGGAACATCAGATACTATGAACTCAGCGCTGAGAAGCCGTATATCAGCTTCCTGACAGAGTTCAGGTCACTGCTGCCACAAAAAGGACTGGGTGAGATGAACACACACACACACACACACACATGGACACACACAAGGACACACACGGACACACTGTATTGACATTTATTACACCCTGCGCTTAATTGTTATTGGTCAAAATTGTGTGGCTGACATCAATTGCATATTAAATGGTTTTGCCTGATCCTGAGTCCTAACAGCCAATCAAATCCATCACAGCACTCTGACCCAATCTCTAATATTCCTGTAACCTACACTCACCCTGAAAATGTCAACGTTAATGTTAATTTCAGGAGTGATGCCAAAGCGTGGCCTGGATGTGAGCGCCTGCGAGGTTTTCAGATTTTACCGCCTGATCGCCATCAAAGACCTGGTGGAGCCGCTGTCGATGATCGTACCACGGAAACAGGTTTGGCTGTAGGGATGGAGAGGGAGGCACTGTACATCGCACAAATACATAAATGATTTTAAAGGAAGTCAAACTATCCGCTTACATCTCTGTTTCCAGTCCGGTAATTTCCAGGATGATCTGTATCCGATGACGGCAGGAAACCAGGCGGCGGTGACAGCTCAGGAGTGGATCTCGGGGGTCGACAGAGGTCATTAGCCCCGTAATTGTCATCAAAATGGCACTTAACCCCCTGAACCGCAGCTGTATCCTTTTAAGTGTCCGTCTCTCTTGTGGGTCCGTACAGGCCTGGTGCTGATGTCGTTGAGGCCTGACACCAGAGTGGCCAACCCGTACCCAGAAACCCCTGCTGATAAAGGGCTGGCGAGGCAGCTGAGCTCCTTGAGATTCCAGAATGGCCCAGCTACGGGTGGGCTTCCCGCAACTGATCTGGGCTTTACGGAGGAGGTGGAGTACTGAATTTGTGACTGCTACCAAACCAAAATAAGACGCATTTCCTCTCTGAAACCAGAAGATGGCAGGATGGGTTTCCGATGGACTCAGATGGCAGGATGTTCCACTCATGTGTCATGTTGAAATGGAGCTGTATAGTTAGGCTTTTTGGAGTATGTCAGCATTTGCGATGAGCTATTACACCATTGGAGACGCAAACACATTAGAGTTTAACTTCTTCATACTTTAAAGCCAAACTGGGCTTCAGATATCATGTTCTCAAATCACAGTAGATTGATTAACAACTTCAAAATCTAGACCTGTAAATGGCCTTCAACATTTTAAATTTTCAGTCACATGACAATCGAATAATCACAGAAAGTTTTAGATTTAAAAGCTTCCCTAAAATCTCCCCCATCTTTTAAAATGACTCCCGGCAGGCTTTCCTCCTGGAGCAGCAGGCCTATCAGGACGCCAAATACCCCAGGGAGGTGGGTGACCTGTCGTGCTGGCAGCCAGACGAGACGGAGGTCCCGCCATGGGCCTACTGCTACACCCCACACTGCTGCGAGCCCACAGAGAGGCCGCCACCCACTGCTGAAAATGAGGTACAGGATGCGTCACACCTGCAGTCCGCCTCTGTTGCCTCTTGGGGAAGCATCTCTATTTCCTTTTTCTGTTTCACTGCCTTTGTTCATATCTTTGTGCCCACGCTTATCTTTCTTGCTGAACTCATTGCATCTCGGAACCTCAATTACTTATTGAAGAGCTTCTGAGCCCTTTGACGCCGCTGCCGTGAGCTTGTTTTCTTGCACAGATGTCCCACTCTGGTCCTGATCAGACTTGCTTAAAAGTTTCTCTGTGTCTTTCAGCTCCTGCAATTATTTTACAGACAGCAGGAAGAGATCAGAGGACTGAGAGAGCAACTGAATCAGAAAGATGTTAGTACACACACATACACAAATGCTGGAATTGAATGTTCTGGTATAACGTCATTTTACAGTTTACAGGTTCAACTGGTAGTTTCACAAAATCTTATAACTTCCTTTGAAATTCCATCCACGCTAAATCAAGCATGGGATTATATTGTTAGGATGAACTATCACCTCTGTGGGTCTCCATGGCAACATATCTTCACTGATAACTGACTGGTTATTTTGGCTCTTTAGGTGAGGATCACTAAGCTGGAGCAGGAGATCAAAAACACCAGAAACAACATGAGGGCGACTTTCTGATTCAACCAATCAGCCTTCACTTTGACTGAACCAACAGTACTCCACATTACCAACCAATAAAGCTGTTTATGTCCACTGAGATTCTGCATTATTGATGCAGATGGATGTTCAAGCTGGACACAAAGCTGTTTTTGAGTCCAAGCTTCAAGATTATATTTTCATATACATTTAAGATGCTTTAAATACAATAATAACCATGTTTATCAATGAGCTTCAGTGCGATACAATCCCCTGGGTGAGCACGCAGCAAGCTGATGCTCTTCTGTCTTTGTTTGCTTTCAAGTATAAATTGGCCATAAATTGCTTTTTTCCTCCATAAGCATCCAAAAAGAAGAATTCGGGATTAGATTTTTTTTTTCTGGACTGAGAATTTGTGCTAAGATAATGCAGAGGGGAAGGAGACACTGGGCGCAAAATGTTAAGATTTTATTTACAAAGTCCATCATTTTTGTGTTTTTTTTGTTTGTTTTTCCTTTAACTTACAGAAAGTAAAAAAAAAATACACAACCACAACTAGTCAGTGTAAGTGTGAAGGGAACAACTGCTCTCTACAGCAAATGAGAGACAGAGAGAGGAAGGGAGGGAAAGGGAGAGAGGGGGACAGAGAGAGAGAGAGAGAGAAAGAGAGAGAGAGAGTCCCCAGACAACATTCCAAAAGAAGAGAAACAAAGTCAACACAACAATTTCTCTGAAAAAATATTTCTTTAAAAAGCTCTTTTGTTGGCAAAGAAGAGAGAAGACAGTTTGCCCTGAGCGCTCGGTCTCTGGGTGGGGGGGGGGGGTGAGGAAACAGGTATGAATGACAGTCCAACATCACAGAGCTCCCCTGGAACACAGTGTTAACATCAGAGCCACTGGCTGAGTCCCACAGTGATGACATCAGAGAAGGGAGGGGTTAGAGGGGTGTAGGGGTTGAAAAAGAGGAGACGAAAGAAGGAGATAAGGGGACTGAATGGTAAGGTGGTAATTTTGTGTTCCAAAGTTCTGTATCCTCCCGTGAGCCCTTGTTTGATTCCTTCAGCGATCAAAGTAACACCACATAGGAAGTGTTTTTAACGATTCTCAATACTTCATACTTCTTACTACTGTCATCCGCGTGACTTCGATGCTTCAGACGTTACAGTGACTTGACTTAACAGAATAATTACTTGTCAGCCAAAACTGGATGAACTCAATTACTTTTTTTTTTGTGGCTCCAAAGTTCATGACCTATGACCTTCTTTTGGAACTGGACTGAGGGACGATCGTCTGAAAGTAATATACAACTTATGTTCATTTACGTTACTCAAAAAAGTTCATACTGGCATCATTCCAGCCTGGTGTGTGTAAAGGACAGGCGTTCGTAACTTCTTGTGAACAGAATTTAACGGAAAATGGAATAGGTGGTGTGAAGACCAACCACAAGGTCATAAAATTCAATATCTAATAAACGTAAGATAAACTGGAGATTGTGCGATGACGATTATTTCTATGCATTAACGGGAGGTGCCGAGAGGTGTTTGGGTCTAAAAGAAGAGATAAGAGACAGAGTGAAGGAGATCAGTTTGAGAAATGGAATGGAGCCCAGGAGTCGACTGAGTGAGGAGGGTTAGGAGGAAAGAGTGGTGGTGGGGCGGAGGACGTCATGTAGATGGAGAGCGAGTGGGTGGGGGTCACCGGGTCAAAGGAGTTTTCAGGGTCTGTGTGGGTCCTTAATCGTCGTCTTCGTCATCATCGTCATCATCGTCGTCCTCAGGGTCTCGCTTCCTCTTTTCTCCTTTGGTCGGGGACGAGTCCTCATCTGGATGAGGAGAGCAAGAATTAAGTCGGGGAATTATCTTAATCTCTGTGGCCTTTCTATTTCTCTTCAGGTTTAAGCTTTGACAAACTGAATTGACTAAGAAACTGGTTTCTAATAATAAAAATATAAATTGACATCATGAAGGAGCAATCCGTCTGTGAAAATCTAAATCCTGCATTAACTGATACATGTACTGACCTTCATCCTCCTCATCCTCTTCATCTTCCTCACTGTCTACATCTCCATTCAATTCTCCATCCTATAGAGACAAACAGACAGTTATGGATGACATGGCCTCTACACACATTTGACAGGATTATCTAATACCTCAAAGCAGCAACAAAGTGCATCTTAGCAAAGTACAAACACACAAGTGCACTAACGGGGGTTTCAAGTTAGACCTACATGAACCTCACCACTTCTACTTTTCACTTAAACGAACAACATTGGAAAGAACATAGGAAAGCAGTATCTCAGTGGGTAGAGCTTCCGCTTGGGAACCGGAGGGTTGCCGGTTCGAGTCCCTGCCGAGGTGCCCCTGAGCAAGGCACCGAACCCTCAATTGCTACCCCCTCTGCGAAGGGTGGTAATGTAATGTACGTCGCTTTGGATAAAAGCGTCTGCCAAATGATCGTAATGTAATGTAATGTAAATTTGTTTTTTGACAATATTTTACGTTGCCTGCAATGGTGTCTCACCTCATCCCCGCTGTCATCGTCATCCTCCTCTTCGGCTACCACGTCCTCTTCATCCTCCTCCTCTTCTTCCTCAAAGTCCTCAGACTCACCCTCTACAATACGGAAACAGAAGTGATGGATTAAAACCACAAAAACAACAACCTGTTAACAGTGAAGCGCTTCGACGGCAAACCCCAAACCTTCGTCCTCCTCGTCGACACCGTCTCCTTCCCCGTCGGAGTCGGATGCTTCGCAATCGTCGATGTCGTAGCCGTCCAGGTATGTGAGCTGGGGCAGCAGCTTAAAGATGGACTCTCTGTAGTCGGCCAGGTTGGTCACTTCGCAGTTAAACAGGTCAAGACTCTTCAGCTGGGGCAACTTTTTCTGTCGAGGGGGCAAGAAATGCAATTACAACCCAAATCCTTCCACTAGGGGTCAAACTTCAGCTCTGCTCAGCCAAGAATGCTTAAAATCAGCAGTAAGTTCATTTTGTGTTGAATTCAGGTAGGAAATGTGCTTCAAGATGCTTCCAAGCGTTTTGGAGCAGATACAGTAAATCCATTCACATTCCTCATAAGAGGCAGAGGGAGGCCACACCTGCATACAACCTTATAGCCTGGGCCCTAATAAGGATTCTTTATTTCTCTTTGAAGTTGTTCTTGCAGTACTGGTTCCACTCACCAGGGGCTCTAGAGTGCTGATGTCTTTGAACTTATTCCCGCTGAGGTTGAGGTGTGTTAAATTGACCAACCGCTCCGCCAGGACCTCCAGACCTCCAGATATCCTGTTGTCACTCAATTCCAACTGCAGACAAAAGCAACATTTAAAATGCCATATTCTTCCTTGGCCTTTCTCTGATACTTGGCAGAATGGGACCAATCAATATCTTTGTCCAGGTTTAGTGTGATGGTTTCTGGTTGTGTTTGGGTGCGTTCACATCTCGTACCTTTTTAAGTTTGTCCAGTTTGGGGACTTCTGCTACGCTGGTCAAGCCAACATTGATGAGACTGAGCAGCTCCAGGTTACCAAACTCCTCTGTGATTCCTTCGATCTTCCCTTCACTGGAGCGACAATTATCCAGAACCAGTTCTTGGACCTGGGGAAAGGTCAGAGGTCAACATTGGTCAAATCTCCAGCTCTACTTCATTCAAACTGAGTTTAAGATGATCTCTTCTTAAGCAGATGAAGTTCCTCAATTTTACCCTGTAACACTGTACTACCAGCATTTCTTCACCACCTGACAAAATAAATACACTTAACTTTAACCCTTGTAAGTCCAACATGAACATGTGTTTTTGCTGTCTTTACCTATGGCTCTTTAACATTGTCCATCTTTGGTAATACTCAGTATTAAGGTAGGATCCGTTAATCTGGCCTCGGTGTGCAGGAGACTAAGCCGTTTCATATTGGAACCGAGCCGGACCGAGGCGCTGTTTGTAAACTCCTTACCCACGTGACGGTGCTAACATTAGCGCGCCTGCTAGCTATTTGCAAACGACTCCATCTCTAAATCAGAGCCAATACCGTGTTAATAGGTTGATTAATGGCCCGGTCCAGATTATAGCCCCATCTGGAATCATTGTGGTGGGTAATGGGCAATGTATAATGCTACCAGGGTCGGGAAAGGAGCGTTTTAAGCGAGCTAGCATTAGCACGCCGCTGGCTGCGCGCCCTTAGCACAGGCCCTGACTAATCACTGGAGCTGTATCGATAAACACCGCCAGGCAGTTTATTCCCAATAGATGATTTACTGAACAATACAGTGATCGGCTATGAGTTGTAACAAAAAAAATATATTAAATTGGCACTGAGATAACATAATGTTATTTCATTACAGAATTTAGAACCGATACCGTCGGTACCATCACTGTTATTATTTTAATGTTGCATGCACCATATGTTAGAGAAACACAGGAGGACATTAAATCAACGTCAATCTTTGACAAATGCGAAAGTTGTTGTGTTAGTTTACTACAAAAAGGTACAAACAATGCAATTGTAGTAAGAAACTTTCTATTGAGATATTTTGATTCCAGAAAATAGCCAGTCCCCAGGAAACATGGATGACCGTTTCATTGCTTCTACGGCGGGTATTTGCAACTTTCATATTTTAGCTTCATACCAAGGCTGTGTATTAACCACGGCAAAAATCCGCGTATTTACCTTTTGAGTGTTTACGCTGAAATGTATGAAGTTAAATGTTACAGTGAAAACTGAGCCTGACTGTGTGCGTGACAGGGCTGTTTACGAGAGATGAAGCTGTGAATGCTATTTGGAGCTTCTCCCTATGATTTTTGTATATAAATGCGGGAAATGTATGAATTTCCCTGGATTTGCAAACGCATCTGAGTTTAGGTTTGGACACATTAATGCAATTCAGCACTTTTCTGACCCTGCATACTGCTGCCATGTGCTCGTCACCCCTCCTCCCCCGACCGGTCAAGTTTACAATGCAACGTCTCAGAAAAACAAACGCAAGATGGCGGTTACTTACTTCTGTCGGTGACCGGTGCCTCAACTCCAAGGACACCCTCTTTTTCATGTCCATTTTGCTCTGTTTTCGTCTTTCGTGGGTCTCGGCGACTCGGCAAAACTTGTTTCTCTTCGTTCTTCTCTTCAGTATCAACACACGCTCGAGCGTGAAGCTATCCACCATACAAGCCCTAAACTTCCGGTTTACGCTTTCAAAACAAAGTTAAGTATTTACATTCAATAAGACTCATAGTTGGTAATATTCGCTTGAACTAACGATTGATACTTTCTATGGTTTCAAAATTAATCAATATATTTGTAGTCTGAAAACCCCGTTAATTTCCCACGTTTGATATTTGTGTAAGTACTTTAATTATGAAGTAACACCGGGGCCATCTTGGGTATTGCTTATTTTCTATTGTCCAACTTGATGGATCCTGATGACGCATGAACGACTACTGTGGCGTGTGTGAAAAACTGGGTCAAGCGATGAGCTGCATTTGGATGCCTTCACAAATATCAGATATCTATATACTATTATACGCGCGCACACACGAATCGTCAAATTTTTTGAAAACAACGACGAACTCACACCGCTGTTGAAATACTTTAATTTTAGGACAATTTTACAAACTATCCTTGCGAATTTCGGACAAGCTATTAAAATGTGTTTACCAGACAGCATAAAGCGAGTATATGCCGCTTATAAATACAAATAAATACAACGGAACACTGGGGGAATTACACTTCCTAATGTCCACAATATAATTATTATTATTATCTCAAAATAAAAGACACGACTACGCCTTATTTGCGACAAGTTTTGGCAAATGTCTTTTTTTAGGAGTTCATGAAGGCAGCATTTGTTCAGTTGTAAACGGAGGGAAACTGCAGCAAGAGGACAACAAGGCTCCGCAGCGCCTCCAGCGGCCGTTATGTTTCATTTTAAAAGAAAACGCATCAAATCACATTGCTCCTTGTCTCTCTAGAACAGAACAAACATTCTAAGTAAAATTTCTTTAAAATGGCACAAATATACATACAGGTATCTGGAATACCTGGGATTAAGCAATGACAATGATGTAATCTTGCTTTGTTATTAATTTCACTTGCTTCTATAATGTCCCTATCATTTTGTGGATTTCCTTTCTCTGTGTATGTTGCATTGTTGAAGGCCAAAAAAGGAAAATCCCAGTACAATGTGTAGTCAAATACTTAACTTACCAATATACTCTGCCTGTTTTTATTTATTTACCTCTACACCCTGAACTATATAGCACAATCAAATCCATGGATAACACAGTGCTTCAAAATAAAAAGCTTAATGCAACATTGTAAAGAGGGAAAATTAAATTAAATAAAAGATAATAATTAAATGATTAAAAAATGGTTAAATATTACAGAAAAACACCAATTCTTAATTCAAAACCCTGCCTTCTCAGAGAGTAAAAATATGAATGAGTGTGACTTGACTTAGTAATTATCTATTATGAATAACTACATGTAGTTCCACATTTGAACATGTGGAGATGCTGTTGCTTTTTTGTTTGCTATTTATCCAACAAATGGTATTTTTAAAGCACCTTTTAGCAGTTGCAAGTAGTAGTTAAAAAGTACCTAAAAAGAGTGAATAAAGAGATGATGATAAGATGCTGCCAAGACCAGGCACAAATAAAATAAAATCAAGTCAAAAACTAAAAATTAAGAAAAAAATAACATAATAAAATAAATACGGAACTAACATATTGTTGAACATCGATGAATATAGGAATAATATTTAATATAATAATAATATGTTAAATTCATAATGAAAAAAATCTTCATGTGAAAATAATCAAATAACCCATTCAAAAGAACAGAGTGGAGTCTTGTCATCTGCAGTGTGTCATCATAGTGTTAATTCTTTATTGTCATTACATCTTAGGTCATCTTCACGACAAGCAGTTATACATACAATGGGTCTTAGATTATATCACCGTCCAATAACAGGAGAGTAACAGTTAGAGTTAGTATCACAGCTAGGTTTTCCACTGACCACGCACCCCACACCCCGATGCCAACCCCCCTATTTCACAAGAATTGTATTTCCTCCCTTCACCCCCCCCCAACATCTTACACCAATGTAACTTCAAATACGCCACAGGTGCCAAACCAATAAATAGGACGCAAGGATAAATAAATAAATTACCAAATGTATACATACCATACATAAATAAATAAATAAGGTGACGAGATGTGTTTATGCTTGTACATACACTCGCATACACACATGTTGCTCATCACAAGACAAGATAGTTTCCATAGGTGTAAGGCGTTTTTACACCACCGCAAGGCATACATACTGTGTGTAACACAGCCACAGGTCAGACCAGGGTCACATAATTGCACGTTTCTGAAGCAGTGCTGCTCTGAATAAAGAAACATCTCATTGGTTCATGTTAACATCAGGCGGAGTCAATGAATCATCTTTTTGTACAACAACATGAGAACTCTAGTCAAAATTGAACTTAACGATATCAATTGAATTCACATTTAAAGGCCGCAAGGGTTTAACCTGTTAGCCATAGACTAGTATGGCAACACAGAATCTAGAATGGCAACTTAGATAACTAAAGTTAATCTAGTTAGGGACAAGGGTTGATTGATAAATCCTGAGCCCAGCATAAAAGTTCCACAAGTACTCATCCTGCATTAAGTACGTTGTTGGATTTCGACTGTCAGTGCTTCTAAGAGGAACTGACCAAAACATTAAAATACTGTATAGACTTGGAGACGCAGAAGATCGTAAGACTGCTTTTGTCCTTTCATGTAAGGAAATAACTTGAATGGTTTCTGTTCTGAGAGACCAAGAAAAGAAACACATCTGGTTAGTTTTTTCAGGTTTATTTACCATTTACCTCGGCATGGTACAGTTTTGGGAGAGGCATGTTGATTAGTTGTATTTCAGTGCAGGTGAATGGAATCTCTCAAACTGGCATCATGACATCACGTCATAAGTAAAATGCTAAATTTTCAAGGGCAGTAATGCATGTAATTTTTTCATATAATCTGTGGCACACGAATGGGTCAGACAATTTGCCAAAATAAGATTATTTGACTCCACCCACTGAGGTTTAGTGGAGCCAATGAGATTACTCTGCTTCAAGTGCAGCTCTGCCGCGGATAGAAAATTTGTAGAGTGGAAAATGAGTGAACCCTGGTTGTGAACACTTTGGCCAAGCGACTCTGAAACACAATACAGACAAGTAATGTGGCCAAAGTCTGAGTCTCATCAATCTCATCTCATCACCGTATCACCTCTGTCAAGAGGGTAACGCTGTACAAGTCCCTCATTGAGGTTAGAGTACATCGCCAGAGAGGGCAAAACAGCGGAAGAATAAAAGAAAGATTTAAATTCTGCAAAAATGCAAACTAAATCACAAACCTGTTGGAGAAAATTCGAATTGTCTCTAAGCACTGTCATTTCCAGAGGAGTGCTGTATAATTAGAACTTGCTAAGCAAGTAACGATAACAAAGTAAGCCAAGAAGCAAAAGTCAGGTAACGCAGGCTCACTGAAGTGTGCAAAAAAACCTAGCGGGACAAAGAATCCCTACCCCGACTCCCCATTTTTGTCGAAACCACCTCCAACAGCGGACGTAAAGCGGTTTCGTGTGCATGCAGCTCACAGACCTTCCACAGGCAGACTCAGAAAATCAAATTTCAGACTCAGAACGCAGACAAACGAAAGAAACACAGAACTAAAACACTGACTCTTAACCATAGTTGTGCTCCAATCCCATTCTTTCACTACCTGGAAACATTGTGGACGAGCAAAATACAACTTTTAACCTTTATCAGCTGTGTTTACACTTATTGGTTTTGTTGATGTTGTTTTCTTGTGTGTGCTTTGGCAATGGAAGAGAAGTTAAAGCTCTTTAGCTCTTTAGCCAGCCAGCCAGCCAGACAGACAGACAGAGAGAGAGAGAGAGAGAGAGAGAGAGCGAGAGAGAGCGAGAGAGAGAGAGAGAGAGATAGATAGATGTGTTAGTTCCACAGTTTCCAATCTCATATTATTGATATTATTGAAATGTAAGATTGTATTGTTAAATTAGCATTTATTGCTGTGGTACTGAACTTCTATTGATTGCCTTGGTCTGCAACCTAGTTGAAAAAATTAAAACTATTTTATTATTACTAACAATGTCTCAAAACACCTTTATAGCTTTTAAGAGAATTTTCCATCTTAGAAAACCAAAAAAAGACTGAATATTTCTTATTTGCTGGAAATTGGATGAATACTTATTAGCACAACGTGACCTGTTTTATGGTCCTGAACCACAGCTCAAGAAACATAACACATACTCACACATAAGACCTTGGACAAGTGATCCAGGTCAACTTTTTTAGCCAGTTGTTTTCCGGCATCTGCCGATTATGTCGCCACTACAACAACTGCAGCACACCAAACCACAAGTATAAGGAGGTGAAGCGAAAGGCCAGTGGGTTAGCCTCATCTGATACGATAGCATTAGCCACATTAGCGCAAATGCCAACAGTTTGGTGCAATCAAGGTTACATCCACAACCACCAATTGTATTTCATGCAACCATGTACATTTCTTGATTGTTAGTTTGAAAATCTGAGGATGGCAAGTTAGAATCATTGTGAGAATTCTATCAAAGATGACACAATTTGGACCCAATGTGACTCCTGCCCCATACTGAAAGTTTTGCTGGCCAACAAAATCCATTCAAAAAACAGAATGAATAGCAAAAGTTTTGTTTTGAAGGCTCTCAAAGTTTTTATTTTGACATCAATACTTTCAAAATTAGAGCTTTTTTCAATAAATAACACCATGTTTATTCCTAACGTCTCTGTTGCGCCTCAATGTGGCTTTAAACAGAATACTGCTGATACATACTGTACACACTTCAAGCTAGTGTAGAAATCCTGCCCATGATACTCCAGATACAGATACTGTAGTATTAAAACTGGCTTATGGAAATTGATGCAAGTTATGAAAATGAAATGAAGTTGTCCGTGCCGTACACACAATAGGAATGGTTTGGACAGTGTGAGGGTTGGAGATTTCCTGAATGGTAAGACGATGAACTGAGGGCTCCAGAATGTCCCCAGAATGTCTGCAATGAGTTGAGAAAATTGCAGGATGTTCAAAGGATTAGTCAAAGACTGTTACAGAGGTTCTTGTGTTGTTGTGTTGTAGCATTATAGAACGGTCTGGGGCCTTTAGGATTCTCTCTGGCTGGTAGGACTGTTGAGATGTTCAAAAATGTTCAGAGTAACTTGGAGCGATGAAAGAAAAATGACCTCAGCGATCTTTGGAATGTGCAGAATTGTCAGCACCCAACAATTTTATACCAACAAAATTCTGAGGGTTCAATTATCTTCCGCGAGATTAAGAACACTGGAAACATTCTAGACCCAGAAGGTTGCTGAGTGTTCTTTGAAGTGATGATGATGGTGTTTGAATAGTGGAATATTCTGAGGCTCACAAAAGTTCTTGAGACTTGAGGATTTGGTCAGCTAAAGAGCACTGCAACCCTAATTTTACCAGGTTTTCGGCGATCTGGAATGTTGTCAAGTTTCTAGGTTCTTCCAACTTTTCTAGAACATTCTGTGGAGTTCAGATTGTTACTGTGATTCTGTAACGTTCAAAAGATTCTTAAGTGTTCAGAGAAGTTTGCGAGGACTTCAACGTTCCAAAGATATGTTAACTTTCTGGAACATTTTCAGATGGTTTAAGAACATAGCAAAGATTGTAGATTATTCTGCACTGTCAAACTGATATTGTTTATTACAGTCGGAATGTTGGTCAAGGAGATCACCCTGTAAGTGGAATGTCATTGCTGCGTTCATGACAGTGGATAAGGTATCCACCAACAACCGCCTATCTTACTTTTGTGTCCTTTAGCAAGGCACTAGACCGTAACCAAGTTTTATACTGTGACAAATCTTGATCTAAGCATCTTCTAAAAGGTTATTTAAATGAAAGTACAATCTAAAGTTGAGCGATTATAGAACGGCTACCACTAGTCACACAGTCCAGCATGCAAAAGCCACAACTGAGACAAATAAACAAGCTTCTACTCCACATAGTACACGCAAAACACTGTGAATGGGTAACACGGAGAAACACAAGCATTTCACCCACGCATAGTGTAAACATCCAAGGCTTATTCCTTCACCAACCTGGTGAGAAGTTCAACTGGCACACAACTGGCATTTGATTTCCTTTTTAACACTCCAACTGGCATAACCATCAAACCTTTGAAACCTGCTTAATTTAGGCATCGTACAAAACTGCACTAACATGGTATTTGGACGTGTCACTGGGCATTCTATTCTTTATAACTTAGTGCGGAACCAGGTATTTATGCCGATGATGCATTCCTAAAACCTCAAATTCCCTCACGTCGCCTCACTTCACTTGCAATATGGCTGGTTCATGCAAGCTCCCACGTATGGGCCTGACTCGGAGAGAGACAAGGACTGCAAGGAGGTGTACGAAATGATCCAGAGCGCCGACTGAAGCTAGCGACCTAAGGATTTAGGGTTAGATTTCTGCATTCAGAGCCATGCTAAAGGCAGTGCTAGCCATGGAAAGAAAAAAAGAAAGAAAGAAAGAAAGAAAGAAAGAAAGAAAGAAAGAAAGAAAGACAGTTGCTAAGAAATCTAGGACTGAGGGAGGTTAAAAGACAGAATGTCAAGGTAGAAAAGACAGGATTACCATTAAAAAAAACAAAAAAGGAATAGAGAAAGAACGAAAAATAGGCTTCCCATTGGGCAGTTTAACTCACAAGCAGAAGTTTGTGCTGGCTTGATTGTGACAGAATAAGAAACAAGTTGTAACGTACATACAGACACATACATGCACGTACATATACACCGCGCCTTCTTCGTAAGTCTCAAGGTTATCTGGCTGAGCGGAGCACCTCTGAGCGAGCGCTGCCATGTCAAGGCTCGTCATCCCTTCATCGCCTCGTCTCCACAAATCTCCGCCCTCTCTTCTGCCTCGCTCACGCTCAAATCCTCCTTTCCCTCTCTTCGTCCTTTCAGTCCGTTTTTTGAAAGCAGAATCGCACAGAAGCACAGAAGAAGAAGAAGTAGAAGGAGGGCGTGGTTTGTTGTTTATGCAAATACAGGCTGTTTTCTAGGTGTTTGGATTGGTCGGGGGAAGGGTCGGGTCATCACTGCGACCTAATGAGGAAGTGGCACCAGGATATCCACATAATTGATGGGGAAGAAGCCCGACTGGCCGTTGATCATGCCCTCGTACCAGTTGTCATCAATCTGATTAGTCAGGGTGATGACATCGCCCTCTTTAAAGCCCAGCTCACCCTCGTTCTCTGGCTCAAAGTCATAGAGCGCTCGGCAGCAGGGCTGGTCCATAGGAGCTGTGGGGGAGAGAGGAAGTTGAGCACACTCAGACAGAGAACTTACTTAACCTTTACTTTTACTTAACCATTGTACCTTTTGGCAGATCAAACTCCAAATATTAACTTTATACTTAATACGTAATTTTTTGTCTAAGGTCACAGTTGGAGCAAATCCAAGTGTCTTTGTTCTGGATCAGTTGGGAGTTCACTTGTCCCCTACCTGGTGATCTTCCAGGGGATTTGGCAGAGTGGATCCCCCCATTGTGGCTCTCGGTGGGGGGTAGCAACTCCAAGGTCATACGGGGTTTAGGAGAGTACTCCTTCCTTGGTTTACTGGACACTTCTTTTATTCTGGATAAAGCCGAAACACACAAAGTTACTCAGTCATTCAGGCAGTCAGTCAGTCAGTCAGTCTGTCAGTCTGTCAGTTAATTAGTTACCTGTCTTCCATCTTGCTGGAGAGCTGTTGAAGGATTTCGGCAGCACGGCTGTGGTATTCCAACTGTGCCTGCACCAATGCTGCCAGCTGGCTCACCTGCTCTATCTGCAACATACACACGCACATGCACACAGATGGGCAAACATGCATATCAGCGTGAAATGTGTTTGAGGTTTGTGGTCAAGTTAAAGATAGAGACGTAGAGCATGTTTTTGCTCTAAATACACACATCCACATCCACACACACACACAGACACTGGGCCTGTTCTGGCTCAACACAGCATGAAATGGATCACTGACCTTTTTTCCATCACAGTTTTGAACATGGACATTGTGTTCAAGACTACATGTGTAACTATGGCAACCGTCGTTAACATACTGTGAACGTGATAACAGAAGGGAAACATCATATCTATATGCTGTTAATACACTCCAATCAATCTGCGTGATGGCACAGATATATCATGGTGGACATAAGCAAAGATGTCTGCTCTCTCTTACATCGCTCTCTAGCAGGTTGAACATGCTCTGCTCGGCAATCTCTTTGCTCTCGTCAAACTTCTCCAGCGCCTGTTTGATCTCATCGTCCTGGACTTTGCCCTGGCGTTTCTTCTTGTAGTCAAAGTCCAGGCGACGGCCCTCCATCTTCTTCAAATGGTGCTGCGGCAGAGGAAGAAGAACACGAGAGACACGCGTTTAAGTTTAATTTTTCCACGGGCAGTTGTGAGCAAAATACCATAGGCCCTTAGTTGCCTCGCCTTTATTTGGTGTTTAATTCACCTGTATCTCTTTGAGGTCTTTGTCATGGAGGTTCTGCAGGGGATCGATGAAGTTCTGTTTGACCTCCATGTCCAGAGCGTCTTTCACCTCCCCGAGCTCCTTCATCGCCTCGCCAGCATCCATCAAAGCCAAGCCTGTGGGAAATATATTCAACTTGTGTTGCATAACGTACAGCTTCCCCACGCTGGCAGAGATAAATGTTTGTGCCGGACATTATCACCGCAGGATGGTATCAGAAAGGAACACAAATTGTGGAGAACTTAAGCTCAGTCTAACTATTATGTGCGTCTTCTTTATAATATTAACCAAATACTAACCAAAACTGGACTCCTCTCCTAATTCCCGTCCAAACTTCAGCATGGCGTCGCCCAGCACAGTTTCAGCCTGAGGGTAACCCGGGCCCTTCTCCTGGCCACGGATCTTTGACATGGTGTTGATCATACTCAGCTTGGCTCTGGATGCTGGAGGAGAGCAAAAGTAAAGGTGAACGGTGATGTTTTCAGCTCCCAGGGGTGCCAGATATGTTTGTCGTTGGATGATACCTGGGTTAGGTTGTAGGTACTCTGTAGTTTTGGTCATGATGTCAAGCACTGCTCTGCTGGTGGTGTCCACCTTCTGCAGAGCCAAAACCAATTGGGAAATATAGCTGTGAGTTTGGCAGCATTGTGTTGCTGAAACTCACCTGAACCAGGATTGAATTTTTACCTTTTCCATTTCCTTGAAGTCATCGTCTAGCTTGGTTCCCTCGGCCCCTCCAACTTTCTCACTGACTTTCTGCAAGGACAGAGACAAGGAGAGAGAGAGGGACAGAGACAATGAGAGAGAGAGGGAGAGAGAGAGAGACAGACAGAAAGAGACAGAGATTACTTTTCAAATTTAATATTTGCTGTCCTGAATGTGTGAGAACACAAAACATTTTCAGTCACACTTGACTCCTTTCGCACCCTCAAACACTTCAGTGAATTGAACTCCCAACAGCCTATTAATGTTGTTTAAAATGAAAAAGCCTTCAGTGGACTTCCAGCTGCGAGCCAAGGTTCTGAGACGTGAACATAAAAACACTCCACTCTGTATAAGCTGTAAATGTTTGTGTTCACACTCTTCAGACGTTCAGTTGAGCCTGGAATGAGGATTGCAATTTCTACAGTTTTTTTTAAGACAGTTTTCTGCTGTCTACTAATGAAATAAAAACTATTTCCTGAATTTCTCTCTGGGGAGGTTGCTGATGCTCACGCTTTCTATACGCCTCAGGTTGCAGCACGGGGAAGGGGAGGGGGGCAGAGGGGGATATTCCAGCATTGTGACTCAGTCAGACTTTCCATAACTGTCTGATTTTTAACATTTTCTGTCCTCAAGAACACCCAAAAGATCTTATTTTATTAACATTTCTATGTTACTTGCTCCCAAGCAGATTTGTTTTCCCAGATTTCTGATCGTGTCAAATTACAAAACTGCGACTGGGAATATTTAATATTCATAAATCTGTGTACTGACTGCATGACACACACAAGTCAGTAAGAACGGTAGATTGTTGAATAAGTCTGTACTGTGTGAGCGTGCGTGCGTGCGTGCGTGCGTGCGTGCGTGCGTGCGTGCGTGCGTGCGTGCGTGCGTGCGTGCGTGCGTGCGTGTGTCTGCGTCAGTTCTCGGAGGCACATGTCACACCCCTGCATCATCAAACTAACAAGCCATGAAACATGTACTGTAGGTATAAATGTGTGTGAGTCACGTGTGTCATCACAATTCCAAACCAAACAAGGACGTTAAAAGAAATTAGAGGCAGATGAGAAGGGAGATGCAGTTGCCATGGAGACAGGGATCAGACTGGGTCCTCTCATGTTTCCAAGAACCTTACATGTATACACACACACACACACACACACACACCCTCTTGTCTGTATGGAGCACTCAATTTGATAAAGAGAAGTGTTCTGTTACATAACTGCCCCCCCCCCCTGTCTATTTTAATTATTACTTTGTTATTGTTATTATGACAGCATGTTTTTCCTTTACACAGCTTCAGCCTGAGGGGGCGCTGTGCTTAAACTGTTACTTTTTGGTGGCAGTTGTTGGAGTAAAAATCTTAACAAATAAACCCATGGGTGCTGGCAGAGGACATGACTTCACACCCACCGACTCGCCCACACACACACACACACACACACACACACACACACACAAACAGAGTAGAACTAACCGCCTTTAGAGCAGTGAGGCATTAGCAAACCCATCTGTTCTGGATATTTCTCTCTCTCCTCCTCCACAGTTGTCTGCAATCCTTTCTTTTCTTCTCCCACTTCTCTCTCTCTCTCTCTCTCTCTCTCTCTAGCTGACCTCCTCTTTCCTTCCTCCTGTTTTTCCTACATTTCCTTATTTATTGTTGTAATTTTCTTTCATTTCACACCTTTCTTCTGTTTATCCTTCCTTTCTTCCTTCCCTTTTTATACATTTCCTTATTCCACTAATAAAAAAAAGAAAGCCTTCTCTTTTATTTAAAGTAACCCTTCTACTAATGAAGATAACAGAAGCAGCCAAAGGGTGGTGTGTGTGTGTGCGTGTGTGTGTGAGAGGTCAGAGGTCACACTGACCAGACCATAGATAGAGCAGATCTCTGTGTGGATCTGATCTGTGTGACAGAGAAGAAGAAATAAGAGCTGTGTGTGTGCTGTGGTTCATCTGTCAGTCTGCCAGCCAGGACACACACATACACACACACACACACACACACACACACACACACAAACACACACACACACACACACACACACACTAAACTTATTACCTAATGCACTGTATGGTGAATGTCTGTATAGGGTTGTAGGATCCAGTAATACAGCAAGATTGACACATTATGGTCTGTTTAGTTTAATGGCAGCCATGATGGTTATATAACTGAATAGCAGAGGAGCCGTGAAGGCAAAAATTTAAAATTCACACCCAGACAAGCAGGCAAACCAAGATAACAGCGACGCCCAAACAGCAATTTCTCCTTTCAATTTCATTAAGCCGAGGAATTGAAAAGTGATTCATCTCCTCACAAGTTTGCCCTCAGAGAGAAACTGTGAGGCCGAGGAGGTTTTTAATAAAGAGATTCTGGAGAGATCTACAGTAAATCAGACCCAAGGATTCTGATGTTCCATGATGTGTAGATTCACTCTCATGAGATTTTGTAGTTGCCCACTGATTTTCTCTAAATTAGCATTACATCTTGTGCATCTCTGTTTTATCTTTCAGACTTAACATTGTTCTTGATGGCTCTGAGCAAAACACATCATTTAAGGTGCATTCAGCTGTCAACTTTCAAAATCTAGAACATTCCAACGAATGGAACCCTTCACCCTTATGACATCATCCCATCAGTTACCTTGACTGCCCAGAGGGAGGGCGAGGGAGAGAGAGAGAGGGAGAGCTTTAGTGTTTCAGGACCATGGATAGTTACCAAGGGGGACTACTGGTGCATTCAAGACAACTGGTAAAGAGGAATGTTCATAGTCTGAACTGGAAAAGGGAGATGGGGGGGTATTTGAAGCCAAAATCAATTCCAATCGCATGTCTGTCATCAAACACTGAAGGGCACCTGAGTGTGTGTGTGTGTGTGTGTGTGTGTGTGTGAGAGAGAGATCATTTTAATCAGCAAAACTCTGATCCTAAATGGTCTTGTAGTGCTGATTAGCATCTACGTTGCCTTTGATTGGATAAGTGGATCAAACAGACAGCCATGATTGGTCGGAAAGACTGATTGGAAAAGATCTGACTGCTGTGAGCCAGGAAGATTTGATGGAGTAGAGGAGAGATGAGGAGAGGACAGAAGGAGTTGTAATCTCCCTGGTCTTAAACTGCCGCAGCAGCGCTGTGCTGCTGGTTCGTGTAACAACAAAGATGTAACTTACACAAAGGAAACTGATGCTACAAAGCACAGTGGTGGAAGAAGAACTCATTGGGGATCTTCATGTTTGATGAGTGACGGAAGGGTTGAAATGCCAGCTGAA
Organism: Genypterus blacodes; assembly: GCF_046128005.1. Classification (NCBI taxonomy): domain Eukaryota; kingdom Metazoa; phylum Chordata; class Actinopteri; order Ophidiiformes; family Ophidiidae; genus Genypterus; species Genypterus blacodes. The sequence goes on from NW_027466969.1 coordinate 130,039, forward strand.
AGGTATAAATTGTGTGAGACAAACATGCATGCCAGATTTCCACTAAAGGTTAGAGGTCACAGGTCAACATCGCAGGCTTTGACAGGAACTTAATTATTGGCAGAAGTGAAGTTTGAGTCTGTGACCTTCAAGTTGTGTTGGGAGTAATTGTCTCCAAAAGGTCAACATCCAAAAAACACCAAGGCCTGTGTGTGTGTGTGTGTGTGTGTGTGTGTGTGTGTGTGTAAATCCTGTTTATATTTTTAGATCGTATACAATTTAAATACTTAAACACACAGCATCCCTACAGAAAAACCTCAAGCTAATTCCTCACTTCATTTCAGCTTTCATACATAATCGATGTTTGATCAATAGCTATCAATATGCACTGAGCCAAGAGTGGCAGAGATCCATAACCACTCCTGCCTGAGTAACACCACTGTGATCAATAAACAGCAGAACCTGAAGACAGACCGCTAAGGAGGTTGCTATGGAGGTTGCTATGGCGTTCTGGGTGGTTGCTACAGCGGCTGGGGCGGTTGCAAGGGTAATTGCTGGGGTGTTGCAAGACTGTTTAGGTTGGTTTCTATGATGTCACGTGTAGTTTCTAAGATGTCATGTGTGGTTTCTATGATGTAATGGCTGATTCCTATAATGTAAATGTGTGGTTTCTATGATGTAATGTATATTTTGTAAGGTGGGTGCTATGTTGCATGGTTCCTCTGGTATCCTCTTCTCTTCCTTCCCTTCTTTCCCTTCACTTCTTTCACTTACTACACTTATTTCCTTCCTTACTTCTCTGCTTCCTCCACCTGTGTGGTTGCTAATTCCTTTCACCTGCTGTTGATTCTCTACTTTCTTCCCATCATCTAAACTCCTGAAAGAAAGTTCTCTCTTTACTGCCTTATTCTTTCCTTCATTCCTTTCCTTCAGTCCGTGTGTGTGTGTGATAGTTACATAACAAGCAGTCACTCTCTTCTACTGTAACACACACAGAAAAGCTGTCACATTACACAAACTTAGCTAGTGGGTGAAAGTGTGAGTGAAGGTGGAAGCAAGAGTGAGCAAGAATAATCGAGTTTGGTGGCAAATACAAGCCAGAAAAATAAAAGTCAAGGTCATATTCTTGCTGTGTTGAAGTTGAAATTTGGAGAAAATTAGACTTTTAGGACACAATTGCACACAAAGAGCTGAGCTGAGCTGATGCAGAGTTGAGCAGTGTAACACGGCCTGACTGAATGTGTAAAATGTCAAGTGAGCAAACAGAGTAAAGTATGAAACAGAGGCATAAATGGACCCCAGACACACTCATAAAATCTTTACGTTTTATTTTCATCGCCATTCATTAACGCAGAACGCTGCTGCAGTCAAGATTCACGAGCCAGTAAAATGTTGGGAATACAAACGCTGCGCTTGTAAAGATAACAGATGGATTATGGATCATCATAAGCAGGAAACTCCTGCTGTTTTCCAAACTGGGGTTAATTCTGTTAAAGAAACAATCCGTGACCTTCTGTGCAAAGACCTAAACTTGTCCTTCCTTTTCCGTTACAAAGTTTACATCGGAAAGCTACTTCTGTCTTCAACTTTGACCTACAAGGGATGATTGATAAGTTCTGGGCCCAGCATAGACCAGGCTCTACCAGGATTAAGCCAATATTAAACATGAACTCTACATATACTCGCAGACAGTTGTTTGAGCACTTTACAGCAATTTTATGGAGCTCAATGATTTTTAGGACTTAAATGCAAACTAGGTGACCAACATTTTCAAAGCTGGAGCGTTCTGCATACAAATATGTTCATCATTGCCTCAGAAAGTGTGTTATACCAGTAAGTGAAGGGAGTGAGTGCCAAATATCTCCATTATGCTTCAACTTGCAAAAACAACTTACAAACACTCGACCAGACAGACCCTCCTGTTGTAGCTCTGCATAAATCAAGTGTCCACATGTGATAAGAATTCACTACAGGGCCGGAGCCCTGAGGACAGGAAGAGAGCCTGCAGTGAGCTCAGGATGGATGGAGCAATAACATCGCCCCGCCACGAGACACATACTGTTACAAAACAAAGCTCTTATACAGACAATTAGATTTCTGAGTCACAATAAGAGGGAGGAAGGGTGAGAGAGAGAGAGAGGGAGAGAGAGAGAGAGAGAGAGAGAGAGAGACAGAGAGAGAGAGAGAGAGAGAGAGAGAGGCTGAGCAAGGTGTTCACTGCATCTTCATAAGGTGACGGAAGCTGCAGACACATTTGGAGAGAGGAGGAGCAGAGTGAGGAAGTGAAGGGAGGAGGAGAGAAGAAATAGGGACGGAAGAAAGGAAATAAGGGCAAGAGAAAAAACAAAGGGATGAAATAAGGACAAGATGGAGGAAGAAATGAAACACAGAAGGAAGTTGGGACAAGGTGGAAAGAAAGAAAGAAAGAAACAAACAAACAAAAACAACAAATGAAATAAGGAAGGAAGGGAGGAGATTAGGGTGGATGGAAGGAAACAAATAAACAAACACACACACACACACACACTTCATTTTGTGAGCTCTTGCTGAATCAGCTTTATGTACAAAAGTAATAACTTAAAAGCTGCAAATAAAAAGTTTAGACTGCAGAGTTCTGGCTCCGCCCCCCTGATGTTTCAATCGACCAATCACGTTAGAGCACCCCTGCCTGTGCACTAATAACAACAAACCACAACCTGTCAGTTTTTATTACACACTCTCTCTCACTCACCCACACTCACAAACACTAACACACACACACACACACCGCCCTGCTCTCCTTCTCCGTCACGTGTGATGCCTTCAAGGACGATCAATTATTGACCGAGCCAACCAGAGCACAGCCCAGTCTGTCTGTGTGTGTCCGCATCGCTCCACTTCTGTCCTCGCACGTGTGTGGTTGCCACGACAACACTGTACCCCCCGAACGGATAGGGGCATGTTTGATAGGCGAGGCAAAGACAAGAGAGAGAGAGAGAGAGAGAGAGATGTTTACCTTCCTCTCCATCCTTGTCTTCTGCTAAATTGTCACCAAATGTGCTCCATTCATGAAACATTTCGATTTTTCTTCAAAGATCGAGAATACTACGTTTCATGTTCATTGCCATGGAAACCAATTTGCCCAAAATCAGTATTGGAGAGACGAGGGGGTGGGGAGGATGAGATTGAGTGTGTTCCTTCAATTCCCTGTTCTCTGTTTCTTTTTCCACCTCCTCCTCTCAGGTTCTCTTTTCCTTTCATCTCCTCCTGTATTCATTCCATGTATTTCCCTCCATCTTCTCAATCCCTCCATTTTCTCCTCCTCCTTCTCACACCTTATAGTCATCTCTACTTCCCCCCCTCGTTTCCACTACTCCTTACTTTTTCTTTTCTTTTCCCTCCTGTCCTCGTTTGTTTCTCCCTCTTCCTCTCTCTCCTGATGCTCCACTTGCCCACTAAACACACAAACTGTCCATTTGCTGACATGAAGCCCAAACAGGGAACTACGACTACGACTCTACTGTAAAAGTCTCTCTCCCTGTCTCTGCCCCCCCCCCTCTCTCTCTGCCCCCCTCTCTCTCTCCCTCTCTCTCTCTCTCCCTCTCTCATGTTTTATTCAGCCTCACTCCGGTGTCTCATTTCCTGCCCCCGCTGCCATCGATGGCCATCTTGGTTGAGGGCATGGTGACCTGGCACTCGGCTTCACACTACCATCACCCCACACACACAGCAGCTCTGCTCTCTATGAGCCGCCGGTGTGTTACTACGCTCATGTTACAACCCCACACACATACCCACAAAAACACACACAGACACAGAGGAGCTAAGTAACTATATATTTGAAATATTTCCATTTTAGGGACGTTTTACTTCATTACATTAATATTGTCCCTGTTTCCTTTTGTTCCTTTCTTCCTTCCCTTCTTCCCAAACTCAGCGACACACACACACACACACACACACACACACACACACACACACACACACACACACACACAGAGCTTAGATGTGTCCTAGTTTTGCCTCCCGGTGGAGAGGTCATCCTCAGATCAGTGCTGCTACCAACTTTTTGCGTTCTTTCCCCTCTGCATACAAACACAACACGCTTCCACTCCTCAAATGTGATTGGCTGAGCCCAATGCAAACAACCAATTAACAAACACAGAGCCGCCCCTTCAACGTCAAAGCTGCATGGAGCCATTTATGACTGTGTCTACCCAAATTGAATATAGATCTTTTCCAAGTTGGTGTGGCAGATCCAGCACGTCCCAGACTGACACATGGCGGTGCAGCACTGAAGGAGTAAAAGGATGACAAATCACTTCCAAGGTGTTTGTCCTGGAGGAGAGGAGGGAGGACGAGAGGCAGCAGGGACGATGAGATAGACGTAGGTGAGTGTTCGTCTCCATCAGGACCCGATGAGTTTACAGCAATTATGCCAGATCAGAAACGTTTGATAATGACATCACAGCTTCATACTTATACGACTGTTCAACAAGCGTTATGGGATTAGCAACTGTATCATCAATCAAGCAGTTACGGGGGTTGTAATTATCTCAGACACAACATCTATCCTGCGTGCGTGTGTGTGTGTGTGTGTGTGTGTGTGTGTGTGATGGGGGGAGGCACTCATCTTGGCACAGCCATGAATAAACCATGTGGTTGAACTAGATGACGCCGCACACCCCGCCTGCTGTCTCCATGGCTAATCAACACCACAGAGACAGGGAGAGAGAGACAGAGAGGGAGAGGGAGAGAAAGAGAGAGAGAGAGAGAGAGAGAGAGAGAGAGAGAGAGAGAGAGAGAGAGAGAGAGGGAGACTGACTGACAGACTGACAGACTGACAGACGGACAGATTTCTATTTATTTCCACGGCTGACGTCTGCTTTTCGTTATCGTCTGCCGTTGATTCACTGAACTATTCCGGGATCGCTCCCTGCCAGCATCGCCCTCACACTGCCGTCTCACCTCAAACAAACACCACCGCTTCGCTCCAAATATGTCAGAGCTGCGCCGATTGTGAGACGAGTCGAGGCGCTTTTAGTGCAAGTGTGAAACCTAAAGGAATCAGCCTGAATCAGAACCCAATGCCTTGTACGTCCATCATCAACACCTGATCATAAACAGCTAGATTTAACCACAAATTCTTACCAGTTGCATCACAAGCCAGTTGCGTCTACCAGATGGTGGCGCTGTGGTGGACCAACCTTTGTCTCTTCTATTTTCCGAAGCTGCCTTGCGATGTATTTCCTCGCGTTTGATTAATTCATTACGAAATTTAACACAGCGGGAACAACTTTACACCACAGAACAGATGAGCATCATTCATTCACAACAGTTTGGGTTTCTCTGTGCAATCCTGCCCTGTTAGAAAAAGCCTAGGGTAATGCTGCGTTCGAGTGGTGTTGGAAATTTGGCAATCGTTACTTTTTTAAGTCAACTGAAACAGAATTCAGGTAAGGGGTCACTTTCAGGGTCACAACGTCAACAAATACACTGAACCCTGCTGGGGTCACAAGGTATTCTGGGTGGGGTTTGTCTTTTCTGGGACGTGTTGAAGTGGACAGCAAACTCTCAGACTGTCTGCGCCTCCAGGACATCAATCTGTCTCTGCTCTTTGACATGTACTTGCTGCTCTGCTCTGCTGCAGTGACCCACTTCAACCTCATAGATCAATAAACAACGTCGTCACCTCTTATCGGGATCATTACATCAGGAAAATGAAAAGTTATGACAGCCGGTTTACAGATATGAACGAGCTGTACTTGCCTATAACATTTAATATTTAAAAAAAAAAGACATTTATACCTTCTGTACTGTCTTTATGTACAAACATTGATTCCCAAACACTCAAACATCATACACACACACACACACACACACACACTCACATGCAGCCATTTCATCTAACTTTGTATTTCTTCGTGTTTCCATATTTATGCAATATGTCATTTGGGGTTGTTTAACATTTGTTTTATTCCTGATTAAACAACTGTGTAATCTACTATTTTATTTATTTATTTTTGTATTTCTCTCATTTCTCTCCATTATTTTCGTTTATTTGTGTTACATTTCAGGTGCTATCTAAACATGTTAAAGCCATTCTATTACATTTTGTATTTGTAATTTTATGCATTATGTGTTTCTACCTTTTGTGTCATTTGTGCTTAATATTTGTTCATGTTTAGTTATTATAATTTTGGAATCATCAATCAACTTTTAGTCTTTTATTAAACAAATAAAATGAATTTGTTTTCATTTTTAGCACACTAGGGTTGAAATTTAAATACATTTTGAAATAAAGGTTTTTCTGTATATATTTATTTCTAATTTATCTTTATTGTGAATCATTGGTAACTGGCAGCCTCAGTAAGTGTAACACAAACACACAGCGGACTCACAGAGGACGTGAGAAGCTTTCAGAGAGTGAGAAATGTTGCCTTGCCTCTAACTTCATCGATCGCAGCTCACGAGCCCACAGATGTCTCATAAACTCTCCATCAAAGCAAACTTTTCCAGTAAATACATGAACACTCATCAATATGTTTACGTGGAATGTTTGATTGCTCTGAAATCTCCTCATTCTGCTCATTTTCACTTTTTGGTTTGATATTCTAACAGAAGTTGCAGTATTGTCATTGCACTTAGGGAAGAATGGAGGAATAGTTTGTCGTAATGATAAGAGGGATATTAGAGAAGGTGGAAGGGATGAATGGAGGAATGTTCATGATGGGATGTAAAGGAAGATTGAGAATGAGAAATATAGAGGGGTGGGAAAAATGGGGGAGGGATAAGGGAGGATGAGAAGAAGGATGAAGGGGATGGAGGAATGTGTAAAGGGATTATGTGAATAGGAAAAGGAAAAGGGGAGCGATGAGGAGACGATGGGATGATGGAGGCACGGAAGGATGGAAGACCTGTGGAGGAGACGCACGCATATGAAAAGAGAGAGATGGGGATAACATGAAAATGGATGATAAAGGATGGAGGGATGCACATGAGTGAGTGATGAAGGGAAGTGGAGAGGTGACAGCATGGACGAGGAGGAGGGGTGAAGAGACGGATGTCAGGGAAAGGGGGATGACGAGGAGATGGAGGGATGCTAAGAGGCAAAACACGGGAATGTGAAGGGAGATGGAGGAATGGAAGATGGAAGGATGAGCTTAGGTAGAAAGCAAAGAATAATTTGGGGGGTTATCGAGGGATGTAGAGTGATGGGAGGGTGAGAGAGGGAGAGGAAAGCAAGATGGACAGGGATGATGGAGGGATGATAAAGACAGATGCATGAAGGGTTTACAGGAAGATGGCGTGATGGTAGCGGGATGAAAGGGTGAATATTTGTGGAAAAACAGACGATCCATGATAGAGGGGGAAGAGTAAAGGAAGTAAAGGAAGATGGAGGGATGAAGGGACGACTACAGTGAAAATGGACGACAAGCTGATGGATGGACACAGCAAAAGAGGGATGGAGGGAATTCCCTGTTGCGTGGAGCAGCAGCCAATCATCACCGCGTGCACACACACACTCACACTCACACACACAACTCACTCTGTTACGTAATATTAACGTTCCCTGACGTGTGTGTATGGGGGGGAAAACCCTGCCTCCGAAGGTGCGCATGCGATGGGAAATTATATATATATTTAAATATAAATATCATTCTTTTTCGGGACAAAAACACCGTTAAATCCCGTCGCTGTGAGGATGACGACGATGAAGATGGCTTTAGAGATGCAAGTGAAAGCCTAGAATTCAGTGTATTCCACGTTTTCATTTAAAAAACGAGCATTCTTTAACATGTTTACATTGTCAGAAAAGCTTAAAAATGGCAAATAATCAGGCTACGGGATGCTTGGAGGGTCAAAAAGCGACTACACAGTGCGATTTTGACATATTACGCTAATATTATTAAAAATGGCTGATTATTTATTATCAGGTTTCATATCAACAATAATATTTACAGCAAATAGCAAAGGTTTGTATCACAGATAGTGAATTCTACGGCGATATAAAGATATTTGGCATCGATTGAAACCCAAACAACACAGAAAACACGCGATTTGAATGGAAAATTGCCTTAAAACGTAATTAGCCTCACAGAGACAGAGACAGAGACAGAGACAGGCAGACAGACGGATAGGAGCGGGTCTCTTACCTGGGTGGCTTTATGGAACTGCTTTTTCAACCCCGCGACAGACATCGCTTCGTTTTGAGGAGGAAAAACAAACGATATTTGATAGAAAAACAAATAAAGGGGATAAGCCGTGACCAAGCTTGTCAGAAGAAATGTCGGTAAATCCTCCGGTTAACGGTCGAGGGGGGAGTGGGGGGGGAGAGAAACAGTGCGATCGGTATTCTCCGTTTATTTTGGTGCGAGTTGGGCGGTTGGTGAGATGCTGCTGAACGCCACACCGAGCAACTCAGCTGGCTCTGTTAGTCAGAGAGCGAGGGAGCGAGGGAGCGAGAGGTGAACAAAGATCGTCTATCAATAAGATGATCGATCACTTAAGATGATCGATCACGTAGACAAGATTCAAGACCTGTGGAGCCCCGACCACAAATTTGATTGACATGCGTTCTCTCTTCTTCTTAAACTGTGATAATCAGACTAGAATCTGGGTGTAATGGAGGACATAAAAACTGAATGTGTCGTCCAAGTGAAATCTGTGTGAGCGATGTGGATAAGCATCCCCTGCACCTCAATCATTGCCACTGGCCGTTGAGCAAGGCACCTGATCTACAACAGAGTACTGATTAGTGAGTACAGCTTCCAATAATAATAAAATAGTTGCAAGTAGTACATTTCGCAGATGATTTCGGGTTTTTTGCTGGATGATGCGTGAGATAAACTTTGTTGTGATTTGGCGCTATATAAATAAAGTTGAATTGAATTGTTAATGACAGCCTTAGACTAATCAGACATGTATTCATTCATATGCTAATATACACAGTAGCAGGTGCATCTTTCCCTCTGAGTGCACATAGACGATCTTTAGTCAACACGAGGAGGCGGCAGAGCAGTGACGCTAGTGCGATGTCACGTTTTCTGTGACGTCACGTTGACCGCGCCGCCTTCTGAGCGCCCGGGAGTACGAGGCGTTCGACTGCGATGGTCTGTCAGAACTCCGCGTGCGAGAGAGAGAGAGAGAGAGAGAGAGAGAGAGAGAGAAAATGATAGAGAGAGAAAGAGAGAGAGGGAGAGAGAGAGAGTGTGTGAGAGAGAGAGAGAGAGAGAGAGAGAGAGAGAGAGAGAGAGAGAGAGAGAGAGAGAGAGAGATTGGGTTTCAGGACCATGGATAGCACACAACAGGGCTACTGGTGCGTTCATGGCAGACACAGACAGACAGAGACAGACAGAGACACAGACAGACAGACAGACAGACAGACAGACAGACAGACAGACAGACAGACAGACAGACAGACAGACGGATATACAGACAAATAAACAGACAGACAAAGAAACAGAGGGTCAGTACAGTATAATTGTAATTCTAGGAAATGCAAAAAAACAACCTGTGTTCAGACGGAAGTCCCTGATTCATGGACCAAGTGGCCGTTGAGGCGACAACAACCCTATTAAATGTCACAGGCAAAAATATGAAATCAGACCTTTAGATTAGGTTTGCATTTTTTGCTGGTCTCTGTCGCCACCCAGTGGCAAACTGAAGCTATAACAGGAATAACATTATGAATAATGACGCACTCGTGACCATCAGCGTGCTCGAGACGCGATTGATAAGTTAGAAAGGAATTCAAAAGTACTGACACAAACACTACATTGGGAGTCTAACGGTTTCAACTACATATTTTTACGAGCTTTATAGAATTGACAATTTAGCAAACTCGACTAAGATTGTTGGACAACTTTGTAGTACGAAGTACAGAAGACTACAGATTTGTCATTTTCTTGATTAGGGGAATACTCCGTTTGGGTATTAATCATTAAACCCGACTGCTAAGATTTGAATAGACATGTAAACTAAGTTCCACTTTACAAAAGAAGAGAGAAAAGAAGTGACGTGGTAGCTCTCCGCGTGGAGTGCGTGGGGGCGTTTCTATGGCTACGGCCTGGACAAGCGCGCACACGCGGCAACACGCAATACCGATGGGAGTCAAGTGTCCTCTCCGGTGTCCATGAGACGGCTCACACACTAACACGTAATCACACGGTTACTCCAGTGTTTACGTTATCTTGATATCGGAAGCTTCCTGTGCCGATTACAGCGATAAAGCGATTTACAGATTGAGAGGTTAGTGTGTGGCGTGTGTGCGCGTGTGTGTGCGTTGCGTTTAAAGACTTCATGAAACTATGTGCTTAACTCCAGGTGCAGTGTCATTGTAATTAAAAGCAGCTTCTGAAGTTTCTGAACTACAATCAGGATTTTTTGCTTGATCTTTTGAGAATTCATGTAATACTTCAACACTATTTATAGATGCTTTGTCTTGTTCTTTTTTTCTGTATTTCCTGCATGTTTAAATCATCTGTGATTAATTCTAAATTTCATTTTGAAAAGGCCTAGATAGTGACATAATAACAATAATAATAATATAAATATGTAAATAATGTAGACTAGCAACATGTCCCTGGCGTGTGTGTGTGTGTGTGTGTGTGTGTGTGTGTGTGTGTGTGTGTGTGTGTGTGTGTGTGTGTGTGTGTTTGTGTGTGTGTTTGTGTGTGTGGTCAGCACAGTGCTGCACAGTCCGATGGACCGTTACGAGTCCCTGGGTCTGGTGGGTGAGGGCAGCTATGGCACTGTGCTGAAGTGCCGCCACAGAGACTCGGGCCGACTCGTCGCCATTAAGAAGTTCATGGACTCGGACGACGACAAGACGGTGAAGAAGATCGCCCAGAGGGAGATCAAGCTGCTCAGGGTAGGTGTCAATCCATGCAGTCAGTCGCTCTCTCAGCAGTGAGTGGTGTGTGTGCGGGCCTGAAACCTGAGTACAGGCCAATGCAGAGACAAACTTAAACAGCAGAGTGTCATATTTTTTTATATGATTGTAGCTTTAAATGTCGCCACCACACCAAACAGAAGAACAAATATTTGGGCTGTAATGACATCATGTTCTACTAAGACCATTAAGCCAAAAACTAATCTTATCGACTGATAACACGATCCATCTCAAGCCTGCATACTCTGCAGTATTTAAGGCTTTTTCAGATATTTGAGTGTTTCCATATGTTTCTTCTATTTGTACATTTAACATTGCCAAAAATGCAGGTAAATGAAAACAGCACTTGTGAGCCTATGATATGTTCAGCAGAAGAGCAGCTATTCCCTTTGATTCTTAGATGTTTGCTATCTTTCTAACCAATAAGCAACTGCGTCATGACAACCTGGTGAACCTTCTGGAGGTGTGGAAACGCCGCCGCCGCTGGTATCTGGTGTTTGAGTTTGTGGAGCGGACCCTCCTGGACGACTTGGAGCAGCATCCAAATGGAATGGACCTGGAAACCAGCCGGCAGTGCCTGTACCAGATCCTGAGGGCCGCCGCTTTCTGCCACCAGCAAAATGTGAGCCTGGTTGCGAGAGTTTGGACCTACAAACTCCCCTCGCGCTCTACCTGACCAGGTCTCACCTTCGGTCTCTCAAGTCTGCCTTCTTCCCCGCCAGATCATTCACCGTGACATCAAACCAGAGAACATCTTGATCTCTCAGGGGGGTGTGGTCAAGCTTTGCGACTTCGGATTCGCTCGCACTATGGCGTCACCTGCTGAGGGCGGCGTGTACACAGACTATGTGGCCACCCGATGGTACAGAGCCCCCGAATTACTGGTGGGAGACACCAAGTACGGCAAGTAAGTGTTTGTTCAAAGACCAGCTGTGTGCGCTTTACGTTACTGGAAACACAAGGAGATTCAAACGTGTGTGTGTGTTTACAGGCCCGTTGATGTCTGGGCCATAGGATGTCTGTTAATGGAGATGCTAACAGGGCAGCCTCTGTTCCCCGGCGACTCTGACCTCGATCAAATCTACCACATCGTCAGGTGCTTCGGTGAGCTCACACAGATTCAATCAGACACACACGCTCACACACATGCACCATTCATTAGATGGCTACTGTTACTGTTTTTGACATAAGTAGGTCAGAGCTTAGTCAACAATTTTGCAGAATGTGGTGAAACTAAAATGCTGAACCTCTTAAATGAAGCTTGAGCATTACAACCTTTTAATGATAATAAGTTGTCTCTGCTGTCTTCTGCTCAATGAAGGTAAGTTGATGGAGCATCACCAGCAGTTGTTCTACAGGAATCCAGTGTTTTCTGGGGTCAGACTGCCAGAATGTTCTGTCAGCGTCCCACTGCAGCAGCGCTACCCGACAGTCACACACACTGCGCTCCACCTGACACAGGTACATCAAAGTATATACTTTATGAATACTATAGATGGAATATATTTTGTCTTATAAGTAACTTTGTCTCAAAACCACATGGTCAACAACATTGTCTTCTTTGAGTATTTCCAAACTTAACCGCTTGCTTTGACTTTTTTAGTGGGTCTATTTTTCCCTCAGGGCTTAAGGAGTTAAATGTTGATGCTACCTGCTCGAATGTTTGTTCAGTCTGTGTTGTCTCCACCAGTGTTGTCTCCAGATGGATCCAGAGACACGAGCTCAGTGTTCAGAACTGCTAGAGCATCTTCTGTTCACACACGACTCCTTTCACCTCAGGTAACTCTACGCACCTTTGCTCTCAAGCACTGCCAACCGTAAATAGAAATGAAACAATTAACTTCTCGACTGTTGGCTGAGTCTGAAATCAAGTTGCTAACCTGCTGTGTCTCTTAATTTCACACGTCCTTACAGGTTCATGGATGAGCTGAATGCTAAGATCCAGAGAGACCGCAGAGAGAACTCTACGCTTCCCAAAATAAACAAAACTCCTAGAAGAGAGGTGGAGGAGAGAAGGGAGGGAGGTAAAGAGAAGAGACAACCGGAAGACATGGAAGAGAAAATCAACAAGGTGAAGGAGAGGAGAGAGAGGGAGGAGGGAGAAGACAGGACAGCAAAACTAAAAGGGAAGGACCCCTCTAAGCCACCCAAAACCATCCAGCAAACTTCTGAACCTTTGATGGCCATCAAACAAGCTGAAACCTCAGGTACCAAGCTGGTCAATAATGCGGCAAAAGCAGTGATGAGAAGTAAGCCGGGAAAAGCTGTCAGCAGAGATATTAGGAAGGAGCTGGAAATGTCTAAAACGACTAAAACTGGAACTTCATATTCACCAGAAGCTGTCAGGACCGCAACAAGTCTGAAGAACAACAACACAGTGAGAACCATACCAAAGCATGGGAAAGTTGCTCATCTGGAACCAAGAGAGGACAGTTTGAGAAATAAGGAGCATATAAAAGAGGCTTATTCATCCAAAATAAACTCTAGCAACGTCAAGTCAAGTGGTTTGGATTGTAGCATTGGGGGTGATGACACAAAAGTGCTCAAAACGTGTAAAAACTCAATCACAGAGGATCCAGCTACAAGTTCCTCTCCAAGAGCTTCTCTCCATAACTGCCAACATGCCAACTGGACTCTTACAACTTCTGAAGTGTCAAGCAATAATAATACCGGGGTTGCTGCCCCAAGTATCGCAGATGTTACAGAGTATCAAACACATCAGTCCACCATCAACAAAGAACAAAGAGGAGAATCTGGATGTCAAAAGGTTTTATCTCTAAACACTAAAACAGTCCAAACTCTTTTAACCTCTGGGGCAACAACGTCCAAAAACACTGCATCTTCCCCCACCAAACCTTCAAAATGCTCAGATCTCTCGATTCAGGCTGCTACAATTCATCAGAACACAACGGACAACAGCTGCAGAACTTCAAATCCAAAGTCGTACAAAGTGGCCACGTCATCAGATGGCCGTCAACCAAGTGACACGTCGTGCACGTCCCACAGACCTTTGAAAGGTCAACATACTGTAGTATCAATGAAATCTCAGGAGGACGCTTCTAAAGCTTCAAACAAAGAGACCAACAAGGTGCAAGGATGCTTGAAGACAAACCAGGCGACTCTTGCGACGACCAAGTCAGTTTTAGACGTTCAGATTTTAGAATCTAAGACGATTTTGACATCCACTTCAAAAAGCAGCCACCCCTCCACACCAGGAGCAAGCACTACCATCACACCATTAAAAGCGTCTGGTAAGGAGAACAGAGTGGAACAGAGAACAGAGTGGACAACCAAAGAGGACGTGAATCAGGTCTCTAAAGGTTCTAACCGGGTGGAAAGAGAGCAAAGTGGAAACCCTGAATATTCTAGTAACATCATTGAGTCCCAACCTCCAAAAGCAACATTTCCTCCTGGACCAAAGAGTGAAAATGATAAAGCAGAGAGAAAAGATCAATCAAATGCATCCTCCCTCACTGATTTGACAGCTGTCACGACAACGTCAGAACACGCGGTGTCCAGAAACTCCATCCATCAATCTAACAGGGACACGGCGGTCATTGAAAACACCGTATCTCATCGCTCTCCTCCCCCTCCTCCTTGCTCCACCCCTCTACTCTTCCCTCCTGCCTCCACGCCCCTCATTCCATCTATCGCTGTCAGTGGCTTCGACTGCGGTGACCCGAGCAAGGGGGCGGGGCTTCAACCAGGGACCCTCAGCCTCAGGTACTGGGGTTCTTGTTTCGGCAGTATTCATTTGTCCTGTCAATTCACAACGAAAATGACAATAAACATAATATTTCTAGGACCTCTTCTCAGTTACACAACTTGATACAATTTGATATATTATGGGATGTGCTTCTGCATCGGTGTGTGTGTTTAATGTGATCACAGATGTATAGACAAGCCGAAGCGACGCGGTGGCAGTTACAGCAGACTGACGCACCAGACTCCACCCACCCACATTACTGAAACACTCACTGCACAGGTACTGGAGTGTGAGTGTGATATGTGTTTCATGCTTCAGAAATTCTGTCATTCTCACCAAAAGTAACGTTGTCAATATCGCCTGTACAGAGTTCAATAATCCGCGAGCGTTCCTTCTTGTCAAGCCATGGTAACCTTGGTAACGGCGGTGTTGCCGTCGCAAAGAGGAAGTCCGATGTTCACTTCCCAGATCTAAGGAGCGCCACACTGCCTGAGCTCAGAGGGAGAGACGGTACACACACAAGCACACACTGTACACGTGTACATTAGTTGACAGCATATCTGTCTCGACACACCAAGAGAATTGAGGAATCGTTGTATACATTGATAAACCCGCAAAAGGAAGTGGTTGCTCAATTTTTTCTCCTGTGCTTGCAGGCAAACACAACAAAGGCGCCACCAAGGATCAGAGGAAACATCCGATCCCCTCCATTACTCAGACAGAACACCAGCATGGACAGGACGGTGGTGAGACACACACACCCTAAAGGCCTTTGTATGTGTGTGTCACACTCTGAGGATCCAAGTAGAGACTTGAATGTGAAAGTGTGTGCGGTTATCGCCACCTTGACCTTCATTTGTAAGCATGTGGAGCGCACACAGAAGCACAGAATATCTGCTAGCAAAGATGTCTGAGATGTAAACAATGAAAAATGTCCGCTCACAGAATAGTGTAAATACGATATTGTACATAATAGACATTTGTAGAAATCAGTCATTCATTCTGTATGTGCACCTTTTAAATAATTGTTTAAAAATCCACACTTATTGAAATGGTTGAGATAATGGCTAAGATAACCTCAGTCACAGTTTATTGACTCTGATTATTAGTTTAATTTCTCATAAATGAAACTTTTTTTGCTCGAGAAAGAATAAGTACTTTCCTCCTTGCAGAGCTACAAATGTTCACTTTACAATAAAAAAGATCAAAGAGCAGAAAATTCAAAAGGTTGTCAGGTTTTGTTTTTAAAGTTCGTCATCATTCACTCGACTCCTCTGAAGACGATGAAGCCGCTTCATTGTTGTTGCTGCCTGTCGTCGCTCTCTTCAGCGATGGCGCGGCTAACTCGTCGCTCCACGACGTCGTGCCGCTAGCTGGAGGGCGCCCCGCTATTGGCTGAGAGACATAACCGTTCAATCCTCTGCCTTTGTCCATGAGATAGCTGAGGAGGTGGGAGAGCGGCGCAGATCGTATTAGATTTGGTCCTCCAGAGGGGCGCTGTTCACTGATTGGTGGCGCAGTCTTTTTGGGTGTAGCTTCTTTGGGTTGCGGCGTTTCGGGTGTAACTGTTACCTGCTGTGGAATTACACAAATTTAAATCATTTTCTCAGAGCATAAAGGTGACCTGTAGATGGTCAATCTGCAGGAATAAAGAGATGGTGGGATGTGTACTGGTACCTTCCTGGTACTGGCTGTGGTGGTTTGGGTGGTTTGGGTGGTTTGGGTGGTTCGGGTGGTTCGGGTGGTGGCGCTCGGCTCGGACATGGGCAGATTCCCGCAAGGGTCATTCACAACATAACCGTCCAGTTCTGGGGGATAAAATCCATACAGGGAGGGCAGGAAGGGCGCTGATGGAGGAAAGAGAGGGGATACAGAAGGTGATGTTGTGCTGTTAGAAGTTATTTTTGTGTTTTGTCGCTTCCTGTCTGGAACAAAGAGAATTACAAGAGTTCCAATTGCACACGTTTATTTTATTTTCAAACTCAGATTCCGACAAGGAAGCCAGCAGAACCTCATCTATGGACCAGAAATGTGTGTTGGTCATTTGTCAGTAATTTCGACAATCTATAGACTAAACTGTATATAACACAAATTTAGACATAATCAATGGACAAATCACTAATGAAAACAATCTGTAGTTCTCTCCTTTGCTTTGCTCTCCGTCACTTACTCACCTGGTAAAATGTGTGTGTGCGTGTTACATAAAGGTGCCTGACCTGTTATCCGATCTGTCACTTTGTGTTGCATATTTGATGGTGACAGCTGTGAGGTGTTAGTATCCTCTTGTCTCGTTCGCATCAAAGCTGCCACGAAGACGACGCCTTAAAATATTTACGGCTGTTTACATTTTGGCTCAGAACAACCAATCGTCTTCCACAAATCCACGAATCACACCTGGTTGAACTACATTAGACTTAAATTGGACAGTTAGAAGCCTATGTTTATTTTTGTTACAAATGTAAACGTATGAACAGAAACAAAGAGGAAAGAACTGCGAGTCTTTCCTGCAATTTCAGCTTTAAAAATGAGAAAAGCCCCTGATTTAAAATTTTGCGAGCCAGTAATGACAAACAAGGCCAATCTGGGGATTTGTACTGACCTTCAGCTGAGTCTGTGCAGTGAATCCTGAGGAGGAAGAGGAGGAGGAGGGTGAGCGAAACAGTTCTCACCCTGCAGAACATGATGACTTTAAGAAGAGAGGAAAGGGGGACAAGTTGGAAGACTGACTGCAGTCTGGCTGATGAAGACGAGGATAGAGGGATAAAAAGGGAGGAAAGGAGTGAGTAGGAGGAGGATAACCAAGGAAGAGGATGGATGATGTCTAGACGGAGCAGGATTTGTGGTTTGGTGTTGCAAAAGTGTAAAAGCTCTTTAATGCCCACGGCTGTTTAAACTTTATTCGTCGAGAGGGCGTCATCATCTTCCTCACACTCGCCCTGACCTTGTTAACACTTCCTCACGTTAAGAACTTACAGCTTATCTCCTCAAACGGGTTCATACCCTGGGTGGGATGACGCGCTCCTGATAAACGTTTCATTGTTTGGTTTAGTTTTGGGAGAATACCTGTCTGCAGGCTGTCTCAGCGGGATCAATGCCTGGCTCAAAGGCAAAATAAACAGTAGTTTTGTTTGTTGATGGAAACTGTTACTCATTCACTCCCCACACAATGGGTTTTCCCCACTGAATACAAGCTGCCACGAGGTGTGTGTGCGTGTGTGTGCATGTGCATGTGCATTTGTGGCTCCCTGTGTTGGTCTTGTTGCAGAGATAACCGACAGAACTCATGTGAAACAAGTTGGGATTTCACAACGTGTAGCACAGCGTCTGGCACATTCATACCAATGGTGGATTGCCATGGTGTCTCCTTTCACACTACTACTGTACACACAAACACACCAGGACCCAGATGTGTGGTTTGTGTCTGTCACTGTGTGTGCTCTGCTGTGGAGGGGACAGTTAAAGTAAAGGTTGTAAGTGCTAATGCTGTGTAAATGAAATGCATTAAATGACAATATTGGTTTATCTTGTTTTGACCAATGAGAGAAAGAGAGTAAGCTATAACTTCTATTTAGCTGCCAACTGACCCATTGTTGTAGGAGGAGATGCAAACAAATGGCAAGAATGAAAAGGCAGAAACTCTTCCTCAGTGCATGTGGGCGTGGCTTACATGGATGGATGAGGATTGACCAAAGGACCCCAGCATCAACTTGATTCTCAAAAGCTAAAGGTCAAAGGGGAAAGGTGGTTATTATGGCGCCCTCATCAGGTGGACAGGTACCTACGTTTAAAGGGTTCTCCCCTGGATCTTGTCACACTTGCCAACACACAAACACAACCAAACACAGAGCCTACTGGACTGTAGAAGTAATAACAACAAAAGTATTTAGTATATTAATAAACAGAAAAACTACTTTTGGAGTTTTATGAAGCAAATTCTGTAGTTTATTACTTATAAAGGTATAAATAAGAAGTTATTCTGGTTATGTGACAAATTTCTTGTTCAAAGTGTAAAGTGCAAAAATCAGCTGGCTTCAGCCCATTTGTTACTAGAAGACAAGAGTGCGACAATTCATAACACACGCAGCACTGTTTGCTTCACACACAGAATATATTCATAAATGCCCGACTCACATCCTCATATACCTGCGCACTATACAATCTGAAAATTAACATACAAAAGAATGACACAAGGAAACACAGTGCAATGATCACAATGATGATGATGAAGGTCTAAGTGAGGGTTTTGATGTAGTGGAGTTTTGATGAGGTTTGATGGTGACTGTGGTCGTTGCCTCTTCGTCGTGCACTCAAAAAACTGTGCTGCTTCTAGTGATTATGATGTCATCGACCTACAACAATGATGGACACACCGACATCATCTACACTTAAGTCCAAATGATGTCATCAAAGCTAGCAAAGTTACAACAATTATTTCACAATAACACACCGCTAAATAATTACCTTTCAGAATAATATAAACCATATGAATGACTAATCATCTTGTTCATCTTTGGCTTTTACAGTGCTGATGATGATGAGGGTGATGGGGATGAAGATCTAAGTGAACTTTTTGATGAAGTGTAGTTTGAGGTAAGTGATCACCAGGAAGCAGACGGTCAGGCTGCCCAGAGCCACGTGGTTCTGCCACAAGCCCCAAGTGGAGTATTCTATCCCCTGCTTCTCCAGAAAGGTTTCCCCTGTGCAACTGAAAAAAAAGCACAAAGGTTCCTCTTTAAATGTTCCTCCTCGCACTCCCACTCAGATTGTAAATTTCAAAACCACATTGTAGTTTGTTTCCATTTAACTTGGATGAACGTCAAATCAATATGGCTACAGGCGACGACTAGAATGTGATGTATCCTTATGTCCAGCAGGTAGAGCCAAATACATTTCTGCGTTGGCTCAGAGTTCTTTATAACTAAATCCTATGTGTGTGCGTGTGCGTGTGTGTTTCTTACATCGGTGCTGGGGTAAAGCTGGCTTGTACACCCTCTGGTAGGACGATAGTGCTGTTTAACCCACCACAGAAGTTCAGCCCCACAAACTCATTGATCTGCAGAGCCTGAAGGGACGGAGGAACCTTCATCAACACCATCGTCATCAACACCATCATCAACAGCAACGTGATTTGATCTGATCAACTCAAAATTCTAGCTCAACTCAAAGGGCAAAATATTTCGTACTGTTACATACTTTACAATTAGACGCTCTGTATGTGTGCATATGTGTGTGTGTGTGTACGTACAGCGAAGCCATATCTGGGTATACTTAAGTATTTTAACCAGGCCATCCAGTTGGGGATGGAGGGAAGGTTCACCAACAAACCAGCAAAGATCTGTAGGGGTGAGACGGAAAGTTCAAATCATGTTTTCACTCATCTGTGTGTGTATGTGTGTGTGTGTGTGTGTGTGTGTGTCTATGGGTGTACTAATGTGTTTGTGTCTGTCACCATCATGAAGACAAATGAAATGGTGATGAAGATGTTGGCGATGGCCACCACACTCTGGTCAGCAGAGATGGCCAGCGTCATTGCGGTGGCTGCGTACGCAGTCAGAGCCACGGTGAACATGTAGGTGAAGAAGGCGCCGGGCGTGTTCTTCAGACCTGCAGGGACCCAAAGATGGGATCAATGCAAAAACAATTCATAAAAAAATTATCTGAACTTATTTATGATTGATTTTTCCTGTATTCTTCATTTGTGTGTATTCTTGTGTTGTGTTATTTAATATCTTCTAGCTTTGTGCCTTTTTTAGGTTGCTTGCTTTCTTTCCTGCATGATTCAAACACCTGTGCGGTACGAACATCAGGATTGGCTGTTCCTGTGGAGGAGGCGGAGCCGAGCTCGCTGACCCATGCCAGATTGGTTCATCTTCTTCATCTTTATGTACCGGGCCTTCAGTTGCAATGTGGGCCGTCCCACCCTGGCACGCCTCCACCAATAGGGATTACCCAATGGAGCCTTTAAACTTTACCACGCCATACAACCTAGCAACAAGTCAACCTGCCTGTAGCAAGGTTAAAGGAAGTTGGCATCACTGGTTGTGTTGATTAATCGCTGTGCTCGATTAGAGGAGGCCGTTAACAAGAGTGTTTATGTTCCCTTTCACCTAGACACGGGATGGTAACATGGGGTTTTATTGTTTTTATTTAATAAGGTTATAATCCTATCTAATCTTTATTACGTCTATACCTCTGCAAAGCACTTTGTATGTATGAAAGGTGCTATAAAGTTTGATAGAGTGATGGCACCTATCTAAAGCTACATAATGGAAAATCACTTCTGTGGTCTTTTGTTGTCACAGATTGACACACTGGTGAAATGCAATAACCTCAAATTGATCAATGAAATGGAAAATGAGCTGCTGCCCCAGTAAAGGAGTGCAAGGATCTCAAGGTCGTGTGGAGTTCAAGATCAATATCATATCAATGAGCCTGAAGTCAAAGCTGTAAAATGAGTATAATTTTTAATAAAATTTAAAGAAATTATGAATGTAAACATAAAAAATGTGTGTGTGTGTGTGTGTGGTGTGTGTGTGTGTGTGTGTGTGTGTGTGTTTCCAACCCACCAATCATGTAGTACGCCACGCAGCTGTACACGATGGAGGGTATCGTCCTTAAGGTGATGATGTCGGACAGAAGTTTAGTCAGGAAGAAGACAGACAGCCTGTAGTACCCGCTGATGTACTCGTGACTGGAGAGAGAGAGAGAGAGAGAGAGAGACGGACAAACTGTGAGCCTGATGTCACCATGACGACATGAAGCTTGACTGGTGTACTTCACTTACACCACAAATGTACTAAGTTTGAGTATTTGAACGTTTTGTTCACTTCTCCTCCGTGTGTGTGTGTGTGTGTGTGTGTGTGTGTGTGTGTGTGTGTGTGTGTGTGTGTGTGTGTGTGTGTGTGTGTGTTGGTGTGTCGGTGTGGGTGTGTGTGGGTGTGACTCACATGAAGAGCTTCCTCCCAGTGATGAAGAGTTCAGCAGCAGAGACAGAGCTGAAACACTGGTTAATTATGACGAAGAAGAGTGTGCCAGTCCTGTGAAAACAACACAACCTGCTCCAGTACACAGTACAATATGTACAATTAAGTATAAAATCAACCAATATTTTTATTATCACTACCAATACCTATTCCTGTAGTAGTATTCAGTCAGTAATGAGGCTACTTTTATTACTTCTTTTGCTAATGCTTCCATGACAAATATTAGGACCAGGAAAAGAACAAAATACCTGTTTTGAATTCCACTCTCGTCCATCTGAACATTAAAGAAAATGGCTCCAATGATCAGAGCGAGGACAATGGTTACCAGCACCTGGAGGCGACACGCGGTACTGCAGTCAGTAATGTTTCACCAAGGTCAGGAGAGCTTAACCCAAATCTGGATCCAACCTGACAGAACAACTTCCTTTGACTCTTGGTTTGAAGTCAACACCTTAACATGTCCCTACCTGAGCGACGGAGGTCTGAGGGTTGAGCACCAGGTTGCGGAACGTTCTCTTGAGAACCCATCTGAACTGAGTACTGAAGCTGTTGGCGTAGGTGATGGTTCTGAAGGGAGTAGAGGACTTTGTCGGTTTGCCACACATGATCCTTTCTGAGAAACGTTGACATGGATTAATATTAGAAAAATCCTACATGCCTGTTAGACACATTTTTGAGTTTTTTACAGTGCGAAGTTCCTACCAAGCTCTGCTTTGGTCTGTATATAACTGCTGCAGTTGCGATATTCCTCCACCAGTTTCTCCTCGATACCCTGTCTGGAATTTGATAATGATTCTGAGTCTGGATCTGCAGGAGGAAGAGGAAGAGAAAGACTATTAGTGTTCCTCTGCTTGATCTCACACAAGAAGCACATCAAATGTCCCTAAATATAACACACACACGCACACACACACACACAGTCGTACCCTCTTTGTCTTTGCTGCTGAGGTCCATTGTGGTTGGATTTCCGTTCAAAACATCCAGGAAAAAGTCAGCGGGGTTGTTGTGAGGCTCACAGCTGTATCCTAGGAAACGGTACCCCAAACTGAGTTAAAACAGCTTTACATGTCTTAAAGGTTACGTTCAGATTCTTACCAATTTCAGAGAAATACTCCAAAGCGCTCTGTGCCTGCCCATGGTACACCTGTGCATGAGCAGAACAGCTGAATCAATACCAACTCCTCAAGTCATACAGATTCTGGATAGTGAGTGACACAGCTTTATGTAATGTATTTCTGTGGTATTGTTGCTATGGGCGACCTGTTGGCCGTTCAGCAGCAGAGTGAGGCTGTCGAACAGGCTGTAGATGGAATATCGAGGCTGATGGATGGACATGATAATGTTGCGGCCGGCATTTCCCATCCTGGAAAGAGAGGAACCGGTTATTATTAATAGAAGCTCCTTATGCAACCAGTGAATTAAAAGTGTGTGTGTGCGTGTGTGTGTGCGTGTGCGTGTGCGTGTGTCTGTGTGTGTGTGTGTGTGTGTGTGTGTGTGTGTACTTCTTGAGCAGCAGCAGCACAGAGCAAGCCGTGTTAGCGTCCAGTCCTGTGGTTGGTTCATCCAAGAAAAGGACAGACGGGTCGATGATCAGCTCCATGCCGATGTTCGTCCTCTTCCTTTCACCTCCGGATATTCCCCGAAACAGCTGGGTGCCAACCTGAACACACACGCACGCACGCACACACACAGCTTTACATACTGACTCACTCGTATACATACAGACTATCAAGCCTCTACAGCTCTATGTCTTTCGTCCGTCCCTCTCACCCTGGAGTCGGCCACTTTGGTCAGTCCCAGCTCTTTGATCAGTTTGTTGACTTTCTCCTCTTTGTCCTGCTCTGAGATGGACGAGGGGAGCCGCAGAGCTGCGGAGAACCTGAAGTTCTCCCTGACCGTCAGGGTTCCCATCACTACATCGTCCTGAGGGAGACAGAAGACGGACGCCTGAAGCACAGACCCAGCAGCTGCCTTATGAAGGGGGCAGCAGCAGGGCGGTGCCCTTCTCACTCACCTGCACCACGTATCCTGACCGACACTTGAAGTCTGCAGGCTGTGGGGCTCCATCAATCAGAACTTCTCCCGACAGGCCGGCCGGATCCTTCCTGGCTGCCAGCACATCCAGGAAGCTGAACAGCAACAACAACAACATTTGCCGTGAGGAAGATAACTCATAAGGGAAGGTAATGTTAATGTATAAAGTAATAAGTTAATGTGAGGTCCAGTGTAGAAACATAACACAAGGTAATGTAAGACACACAGTGAGATCACGTTGTGTTCACTCACGATGACTTTCCACTTCCTGTTGCTCCCATGATTGCATTCAGACCAGGTTTCATCAAGCCACTGAGTGAGAGAGAGAGAGAGAGAGAGAGAGAGAGAGAGAGAGAGAGAGAGAGAGAGAGAGAGAGAGTTGTGTTTTATCAGGGAGGTGATGCTTTCCTCCTTTTCCTTCCTCATCTATTCATGTGTCATTTCATTGTAAGTTCAGTGACATGTCAGCGTCACATTTGTGAGGAAGTGAAAGAGCTTTTCAGGGAAAGTGTTGAAAGAGCTTCATCACCATTTCACTCTTTCTGCTGACTGTCAAACCCTGACAAAAGACAAATTGCACCAAACATGACCAGGCACTTCACGGTCCACACTGACTAAAAAACACACACACACACACACACACACACACACACACACACACACTGTCATTATTCTACTTAAACATCACACAGTGACTTTCTCCCTGTCAGACTAAATGTCCACATATAATATTTGTCCTGTGTGTGAGATGGATTCACACGTTAGCACATCACACACACTCATTCCTTGAACGTGAGTAGCGGTGTGTGTGTGTGTGTGTGAGAGAGAGAGAGAGAGAGAGAGAGAGAGAGAGAGAGAGTGTGTGTGTGTGCGCGTGCGTGCGTGCGTGTGTGTGTGAGTGCATGCGTGCGTGCATTTGATCTTACAGGTCTTAGATCACGTTAATCAGGTACGCAAACAAGCACAGAGCACACAGTGAGGTAACATAAGGTAATGTTACATTACTACGCTGTCATACACAGTTTAGGAAATGCCTCCCATATTTTGGTCTTAATTGGCTAACTTGTGCCGTACATTGACTGCAACTCTACTCTGTGAACAATGGATGGCGCTCTTACAGGCTGTAGCTCTGAGCAGCAGCAATAACAGATCACATGCTATTAATGCTGCTAAGACCCGTCAGCCAATCACAGGCCACGTTATGTGCACCAGTTGATTGTTTAGCATGCGTGAGTGTCAATGTTGCGTAATGTTTGGTCTTCCGTTTGCATTTGGCAAAACTGAAAAAATATGCAAAATAGAAAGGACTGTGCAGTTACAACACACAAGAGGAAACAAGTGTAAAGATTTCTCAATTGGCTCGACATGCTTCAACAGAGATGCACAAGATGCCACACTAGCTAATGGTGCATGCCTTCTTTGTGCCATTTCCAGTGTGTGTGAGATATTTCTCTGTGTGTGAATGAGCGCAAGTGCAAGGTACTTGACTTTTATGAAGAAAGAGAGGAAACTGCCAATTGAACACATCAAGCTCTGATGAAGCGTCTGGAAAAGCAGATGTCGCATATTCAATATATCTCAGCTTCTGCTACATCCACCAGTGAGACGAGAAAGGCAGCTTTCCAAAACACAAGGAGAGCAAAGTTGATCAACCTGTTCAGGATAGCCTCCGAGGATTTCCTCTGTGATGATCACCAAATGATGAGATTTAAGAAACAGACGCAGCACAGATCAAAACTGAGCTTCAAAACACTTTTCCTTGTAAAATGTATCCAAATTGAGATTTCTTTGATGATTTTGGTGGTTATGTTTACATTCTGACCTACATACTGTTTTACTTAAGCTATAGAATAATGTAGAATAAAGGATATACACACATTTCTGCCTTTCCAACTAAATAAGAATGCTTTATGAATTGCTAAGTTTGCATGATATCTTATGAAGCGATGACCTTCAGCGTTCAGCACTTCCTGTTTTGTGCTGCAATGATTCAGCAGATTTCCTAACAGTCATTGACGATGTGAAGTGTCACATGTTGGCTTCCCCTCTTCTATGTGATGATTCTACACCTTTGCACTCTAAATTTGTTTTCACTTAACGTTGTAATTGCATTATGTCTCGGCACTCTTTTAACTTTGTGCCATCTGGTCTTTGTTTTGGACGCAGCCGTCTACTCACTTGAGGTCGATGAGGATGTCTTTGGTCGTGGCCTTCCTCCAGCAGGGGCAGTTGAACCCCTGCTTCACCTTGTAGTGGATGTTATGGAAGCTGACGACGGCGCCCGGGCGCTGTGGGCCTCCCTGCAAAAGAGTTCAGTGTCGACAACTTTAGGAGAACGAGGGCTGCTGGCCATCAATACTTTTATATTTGATCGTTTTGCGGACAAGTATTTGAATGTTCGACCACCGCAGCCGCAGCGGTTACATTCATTTACACATGCAGCAAAGTCCAGCCTGCTCTGTTTACATTGCTTTGTCTGTGGAAAGGTGCTAAATCTATAGGAAACGCAAACACATACTGTATATTCCAGGAATTGTAGCCAATCACTTGCCGATTCGATTTCTGCTTCACATGACATGACATGGATGTTAGGTGACGTACCTGGTGTGCTGAGGGTCCATTCTGTCTCAGCTCCATGGTCACGCTGCTCTCTGAGGTCCTCTGTCTCTCCACCTGCACAGGAAATACTGAGATCTCAAAGAAAAACCCCACTATATGAAATATCTTCACCCACAGGGAAATGTATATTAAGATGATGCAATATTAGATATAATAGAATAGAATAGATTTGCTCGCACTCTATTTCCTTCTATCTAAATAACGGAACAAGTTAATGAAATGATAACTTACCTGCTGATGCAAGAAAACTCTCTCTGTGGTACAGGAGAGGAAAACACACACACTCACACCCTCACACAGGATCGCACACTGAATGAGAGTGTGGAGATCTCGACAGCAGAATCAATGAGAGAGAGAGAGAGAGAGAGAGAGAGAGAGAGGGGGAGAGACTTTGTTCAGTGACTGGGTGGAGAGTTCGACCATGTTTATGAGTGTGTGGCCTTGATAATAAGTAGGTTGAAGGTTTCCTCTCTCTCTCTGTGTGCCTGTGTGTGCATGTGTGTGCGTGGGTGTGTGTGAAAAGCATTACTTTCATATTTTCTGTGTTCCTGTGGAAAGCACAACTCTGACTGGTCAATTGTGACATTTTTGTGGTTAATTTCTTCAGTTTGTTGCCGTGTGAAATCTCACATGTGGCAGACAAGCAGCCCTCGCGATCACAATACATTTAAAAGGAGGCAGACACATACACACACACACACGTACTCCACACGTGAGCTTAGGGCAAGAAAACGACTATGAGTACAAAGTTAGGACTTGTAAAAGATAATAAAGTGACAGTTTTATGACATTTCTGACTTCGACGGAGTGTAAACACAACAGACTAAGCATGTTACGTATTGAGGTTAGAGTTGAGGTTATATTGGCTCTTTGAGGTCTGCCATCGTTACGATAACAATCTCATTGTCAAGATAAAAGATTATTTCATCGGAACCTGGTCTTTCAATGTGAAATACAATAGAAGATAACAAGTTACAATGAACTTTATTGTCCTTATAAAGGAGATAATGTCTTTTGACATCTGTGGCACAAGTAGACGACATAAACCACTGATTCTTGAGAGTCGGGACAAAACACTTTCTGAAAAACATTTTTTGAAAATGTACACTATATTGATTAGAGTTATATATTCATGTAGATTAAGATCTGTGCTATTTAACCATGTAAAGGTGCAGGCTGGAGGTTAAAACACATTTTTGATAAATTCACATGTTTACCTAAAAAACTTGATTTGTGTCAACTACGTCAGACACACTAAAAGTATATAA
>NW_027466969.1:162500-230101 GCF_046128005.1 Genypterus blacodes
TTTTGCCCACCAGATTAATACAGTACAGCATCACACACATAAACATATTGGTGTGATGTGTGTGGGTGCGGCAAGAGAGAGAGAGAGCGAGAGAGTGAGAGTGTGTACCGGCGTCTCTCGTCCTTGCGGTCTGGTGTGTGATCATTGGTCAGCTTGGTGGCTTTTCCCTTCGTGCACAGCAGCGCCCGGCTGTCACCGACACTGCCGACAACCAGCTCCACACCGTTCCGTAGCATAGCAACCGTCGCCGTGGTACCGGCTGTCTGGAAGGAGGCTTGGGAGGAAGAGAGGGATGAGGAAGACGCTTGAGGAAGATGCTTAACTTAGACGCTTGTTTAGGCTTTAAGGTGTGTTTGTGTATGTGTGTGTCTCACCATTATTGAAGTAACTGAAGTGTGTGTACAGTGCCTTATCAGCATCAAGAAACGCTTTTGTTAAAACTTTCTCCAGGTCGTCCTCCTCCTCCAAAGCATTTCTATGACAAAATATTTGATCAGTATTTGATCATATGAAGTATTTTGTTGTACCTCGTAACAATTACACAAATATTGTTTAGAATTTCAACCTTATAAACTTCTCCATGAAGGTGTAGCAGTAGTCGGCAGCGTGCCGGCCACCGTGGCCGTCGAACACGGCAAAGTACAGCAGGTTGTCATGGATGCGAGCGATGCGGAGGCGGTCCTCGTTCGCTTCCCTGAGACCCAAAACAGATGCACTGCCGACCCGGGACAGACTGACCTGATGGAGAGAGAGAGAGAGAGAGAGAGAGAGAGAGAGAGAGAGAGAGAGAGAGAGAGAGAGAGAGTCACTGATATCATCACATACTCTACAGGTCAAACGAGTACACGTCCGGTCACAAGTATTTCTGGGTCAGGTTCCAGTTTCCAAAACTTTTGTACATGTATTTTCTTTCTTTTGTTAATTAATCTGTTTATCTGAGTTGATCCTTTGCCCCGCCCTCCCAGTACCTGTGGAATGGGTTTTCCATATTTGACACTGGAGGGAAGTAGTATTGGTTCTTCTATCCTGTTGCCCCAGGTACCAAATGACTCCCAAGTCACCGGTCGGCAGCCGTCATGGCTAACTCGAGCTGTTCTGCTGGCTCTCCGCACTCCAACCAAGCCGAGCAAAGACGCTGTGGAAGTTTCCGATGTAGAGCGTAGGGCGCAGACAGCCCGCCTGGCCAACGTGGAGCGACTGCAATGCAGCACTTTCAGCAGAGCTTTAGAAGACATGGCCAACAGTCCCAGCCACTGAACTCAGAGAGACGAGAGATGGTCCAAAAGAGAAATCTGGGGGGAAAAAGGTGTAAAATAAGTGAGAACAACCAATGATCTTGAAGATGAATAGAAAGGGAGGAAGAAGAGCGAGATAATGGCAGCAGTTCGGAGTAATGAGGATAGGTCACTCTCCTCTCCTTTCAACCTCCTATTTCCTCATGACTGTGTGTGTGAGCTCAAGTGACCCTTCTCTGTTGCATGTAGCTCAGGGTCACAGCAGGGTTCACACAAAATAGTTGAAGTTAGTTAAACCAGAGTTTCAGTTCAAAACGTTTCAGGGGTGTGAACGAAACCATTCAGGAAAGTGGAACATTCTGCATCACACCTCTGCTGTGAAAACTTGCTAATTAGCCAGAAAAGTCAAGAATTATTGTGATAAGTTGGGAGTAACACTAAAATTGGTATTTAAATTGTTATTATATAAGCATGGAGTGACATTTTGATACATTTTCGTGAAAAATGTTAGCACACAGGTAAATAGGAAAACAAAATGGCGGCTGTACAAACTGACCCCTTTCTGTTGCTTTTCCCGCTGGTTTTCCCGCCAGTCTAGTCTGGGCAGCAACAGGGTTCCAGAGCTCCGGCAGCAGATGCCTCTCGCTGTCAGTCGCCCTCTCGAGCTGTGGCTGTGAGGATCCACAGGGGGCTCGACTCGACGGGATATAAACTGAGATCAGGACGTCCAATCAGAACCTGAGAGCATTACAGGGAGTGTTTTGGTGCCGAGCCAGACCACAGGAAGGTATGCAGGGTCTCTACTTGAGTTTCTAGCCCACCCCTCTGCCTTGCTAAGTAAGGAAACTATCAGGTAGAACACAAATCTTTATTTTTCTCTGCACCAATGATTTGCTGATGACACTGAAATTACAGAATCAAAAATAAAATCCAAATGAGGTGAGAACATAGGCGCGAAGAAATGATGCAGGATTCTTTACTTAATGTATACACAAAAAGGAAAGGAAAGGAAAGGAAAGGAAAGGAAAGGAAAGGAGAAACAAAGCTATTTTTCTCTCACAAACAAGCTTTCTGGGTTCCTGAGAGGCTTTGAGTGCTTTGTGGGACATTTCAGTAAAAGGAAGTGGATGAAATATTAACCACCAAGGAAGAGCAGAGAGCTGCTGTCGTTTCCACTCTACTTCAGAAAAACACAAACTTGAAACACACAGACGATGAAGCATTACAGAGTGAAATACAAAGAATCAGATGTAGTACCAGGTGAAATACACACTAATTGAAGAATCAGCTTTCTCTAAACAGTAATGTTGCTTTGTTGGACTCAAATGTGACCGTATGGATTTGTATTAGCAGTGGTTGCAGAATTGCTACCAGATAGTAAATGTATTAGCACTAGCAGCAGGAGCAGTACAAGTAAGTAGAACTAGTAGCAGTAGTAAATACAATTAATCATAGTTATAGTACTTTTCGCAGTAGGAGTAGCCTTAGCTGGAGCAGCGATAGCGGTAGTTGTACGAGCATTTGTATATTTACCTGTAGGAGTATTGTGTCAGAATAAAAGCGTGTTGATTGTATATATGGTATATTGTGATGCGTACTCACTTGCAGAGCTAAAAGCAGGCAGAACAAGAACAAGAACATGTATGATTCAGGCCAGAACCAATTAATCCTTAGATTCGGCCAAAGGTGTTTGTTGTGCAGCACACGTGTACAATACGGAACTATACAGAGGGCTACAAAATCTGGTAATGTTGTAGATTCTGATTCCTGCATGCATATGTGCCCGTGTACCAGGAGTGAAATGTGTAGTGTGAAGTGCTGTAAACAGTAAAATGTGCCTTTATCCACATACAGTGAAATGTCTCCTATAAGAACATTTACAAAAGTCTGGAATTAAACATATGAGCTTTACACTTCCTGTGCTGGCCCCTAGTCTGCCACAGCAGGCGCCTTCCAGCAGCATCCCAGAATACTCTTCCTCTTCTTCTTCTTCATCTTCTTCCCCCCGGGGTTGCTATCGGAACAGATAGACCTCCGCAGAGTTCGGATATGTTTCTCCTGCCCCTGAATCTTCGACTGCAGATGAGACTGGATGGCCGTTCCCAGGCACTCCAGGTCCACTGAGGCACCGTACACCTCCCAGGTCATCCCTTCCTCATCCCACGCCACCTCTTGTGGCTTCTCCAGGTTTGTCTTAGAGTCCTCTTCAAGTCCCTCTTCTTCATTTACAAGGTTTACTTTCCCCTTGACTTCCTCCTTAGAAATGCTCTTGACGCACATGTCTCTGTCCTGGTCCTCTCCTGCTGCGAGGGCGGCAGGGCTTTGCTGGAAGCTGTGCGTACGGAGACAGGCGGGGTGGGAATTCGCCTTGTCAGTCACAACTGAGGAAAAGTGTTTCTGGCTGCAAAGCTCAATGTCAATCTTGCAGACGTGCTGGATGGATGGCTGAGCGGCAGGGACGTAGCACAGGGACAGGACCATCGGTGAGGTCAAACTGCCTGAGTGACAGCTGGGAGAACCAATCAGGGAGGAGGTGGAAGAGAACCGGTGCAAGCTGGGGCTCGTGGAGACGGAGCGATCGATCAGCTCCACCTCTGCCTGGACGCCCACCTCTCTTCGCTCAGCCCCTCGCTGTCGGAGCATCTCGCTGAGGTCTGTCATCGTCGCCATCTCCCTTACCCTCCTGGAGGTCACTGGACGCGATGAAGGAGGAGGGAGATGACAGAGAGAGGAAGAGGGAGAGGGAGAGAGAGAAGCACTCCTTGGGCCATCTTTCTGTCTGCCCCTCTCCTGTTTTTTCCCCTCATCTTTCTTGGTCTCTACACATGACAGGATGTTGTTGCCAGCAGTGATGACATTTGTGACTCCCAGGTGACAAGGTTTGCAAGGCGGGGTGCCAGGTATCATTGTATCTCCTGTCGTATCCCCCACCCACACAGCCCCAGGGGATACCACAGCCATTTTGGGCTCCACTGCAGTCAGACTCTTTTGCTTGACGGCAGCCTCCATTTTTGCTGTTGTCCCGGTTATGATGTCAAAGGTGAGACCCTGACTCAGATTATTTTGGGGTCTACTACTGGGATTTGTTTCTATAGTAACAGATCCCACTGCTGGCTGTGATGAGGAATCTCCCCTTGTTGTCAAGGCAACAGTGGTTCCGTTTTTGGGGCTGGAGGAGGCCAGAAGACCAGAACCTGGGGACATGAAACCAGCATTAGTGGCTGACAGCTGTTACACAGGACATTTACAGGATAAAAACAAGCAATAGGGGGAACTATATATTAAATAATAGTATTTACAAAAACTGCATTGTAATATGTGAGGGATAACTCTGTCGGAGGGTGATTAAACTGGGTTTCCTGCTTATTATACATCCACTCAAAAGATAAATCAAGAGATAATTCATTTCACACAGAACATTAATTATAAATTCATCCATTACTAAATACAAGCTTCTGCTGAGAAAGAGCAGTCTGACTGGAGGACTCGATGATACATAAACACTGGAAGCACATTCCAAATAACTGTGAAATGCGTCATAGTGAATGGGACATCTAAGAGTGGAATGGGGCCGTAGTTTAATGTGACTGTAGATAAAAGCATCTGTGACTGTTACCATAAATAAAATATCGCACTTTGCATAAATGGTAATGAATAGTGCCACCACAGTACTACAGAGTTACATCAATTGTTCGAAGTTAAGGGAAGTGAATTTACCTGGAGCAGAACCAAGACTCTTCTGCCCAATCTCCGTAATGGGTGTGTCTGGACCAATACCAGGACGTCTACATGCTGAACCAGGTCTAGGAGTTGGCGTTAGGCCAAGAGGCAGTTCTACCAGAGCAGACTTTGAACTGGACTGAACGAGACCAGGCCTGGAAGGATCCGGTTCGGGTTTGGCATTGGAGCCTGTAGCCTGATGGCCTTTGACTTTGGATCCTGAAAGTCCAGTTCTGAAGGATGATGGGGAAATACATCCACTTTGATCCATTTTAGAGAACTGATTGAGACTGACTTTGGAATCTAAACCAGTCTCAGGACCTAAGCTGTCCTTCAAACCCGTACCAGACTTGGAACCTGGAATGTTTTTTGAATCAGGACTCCTTTTTGAACCAGTATTTGCTTTGAATTCAGAAGTGGTAGCAGAGTCAAGGTTTTCTTTAGAGCCTTTCCCGTATTTGCATCTGGTACTGGACCCAGGTTTAGAATCTAAGCTTTCCTTTGATCCTTTGTCCTTTGAGCTGGCTTTGGAAGCAGAACCACTTTTAGAATCCAGGCTATCTTTGGACGCCGCCTTGGTCTTAGAATTGGGGCTAGATTTGGAATCGGACCAGGTTTTAGTGTCCAGGCTATCCTTTGATCCCAAACTCAATTTGTAATCAGTTTTAGAGTCCAGGCTGTCCTTGGCTTTAGAAATTGAAGCATCTTTGGAACTAGTTTTACATTCAGGAGCACTGGAATCTTTACTGCCCAGATTTACCTTGGACCCTGATGCATGACTGTTTCTGGTTCCAGTAGCTTTTTGCTGCACCAACGGTTTGGGACTTGAAGAACTCGAGAGAGGTGTTTTGGGGTTGAGCGGTGCCTTTTCAGTACTCTGGCTTTGCAATTTTGGATCTATGGAGGATTCCTCAGTGTCATGTGTTCCAGATTCATAGTCGACCTTCTCCATCTCAGTTTTGTGAACAGATGATGATTGCCTACCAATTTCGGATCTGTTTGCTTGTGTTCTTGGGCTCACAGCAGAATTCTTGGAGAGTATTTGCATTTTGCCTCGCTCCACTGTCTTGGGGCTGCTAACAGCTGTCGTTTGCTCTATCTGGTGTGGTTTTGGACTTGTTGTCATGTTGCTATGTGCATGTGTTTTGGGGTTGGGTGACGTCTGCTTCAGGTTTGATGATTTCATCAGTTGCTCAACTTTGCTATTCACTGAAGACTCAGCCGTCAGTGGGCAGGACAGTGCTGGATGTTTGCATTTATGCCGCGATGTGTCCTCCGTCTTTCCTGGACATATCACAGCTGTCATCGCGGTGCTCACTGGCTTTGCAAATTCCACGCTAGCCACGTCCTGCACCCTGCTTTTGCTTCCTGATATATTTGCCTGATCCAGTCTGCTCCTGTTGTGCGACATACTGGTCTCTAATTGTGGGCGGGGCTTGCTTGAGTGGTTCAGGTTGAGGTTGAAGTTAGGCTCCACCGTCCAGTTGGCATTAGAATCTGTATTGCTGAGGGCATTCACAATTCCCGCATCTCCTTGGACGGGGCATCGCAATTGGATGTTGTCCTTCCTGTGTTTGGATATGTTTGGTGATGTTTCCATGGGGAGGTGACTGTCCAATACTTATCAGCTCACCAGCAGGGTGTTGTTTGTTTGTTTGTGAAATTTGCTGATCACTCAGCCGATGGTCTCCCTGTTTGAGGCTGTTGGAGGTAGAACATGTAATTAACAATTGTACTTTTATATTTGTCTTTACTGAGAACCTCTGACATGTTTTGTCTACAGACATATTGTAGGAATATATTAAAAATACTATAGAATTAATAGGAATCTAATAACAGCATTAAAGACAGTCCAGTGGCATTGTAATAAAAGTAATAAAATCATGTAAATATTGCCCTGACAGCATACACAGAAACATTGTACCATCAATCATGACAAGGTCACCATGCCATCACTATGAAACACTACGACTACAGGAATATCATCGAGAGATTTCATGGAATGACGATAATACAGGAAGTCTTTGCATCAATTTCTCTCTTTTTCATCTCTCTCTCTCTCTCTCTCTCTCTGTCGCTCGCTCTCTCTCTCTGTCTTCCTCTACTTACCTCTTCATGCTCCACAGTCGTCTGGGTCGATCATGCCGTCTGATCAGCCGTCTGCCGAGGAGGAGAGAGAGAGAGACACAGAGGAAACCTCCAGCTGCTGCCTCGCTCGTCCCTCCTCTGTGCTCTACTGGAGAATGGATTTATGAATAAATAAATGGAAAGAGAGCGAAGGAGAGAGAGGGGGGGGTGAGAGGGAGAAAGAGAGAGAGAGAGGGAGAAAGAGGGGGAGAGCGAAAGGGAGAGAGAGAGAGAGCGATAGAGGGAGAGAAAGAGAGAGGAGTACTGTACATTCATTCATATAAGAAGTGAGCAGTGCTGTCCTCATTACGTTTTCTCTCCTCCTCTTCTTCCTCTTTGTATTCTTGTTAAATCTTCCTTATCATTCTCCTTCCTCACCATTCATTGACGTTGTATTCATCTTCCTCTTCTCTTCTTCCTCACTCATTCCCCCTAGTCCCTTTTGTTCTCCATCTGAGTGTTTTTGAGGAGACCTCAGGTTCAGGTTCTGCTCTACATTGTCAGATTTGATCCAGTTTTCTTCATATTAAACTTAATGAGTTAACCATCATGCATTTTCATCATCGACATCATCATCATCATCACCCTTCTTCCTCATCCATCATCCATGTCCTTCATCTACCTTCTTCATCTTCTATTTATAGGCTTACCTTTTGGTTACCTTCTTCCCTTCCTTGTTTTTTTCTTCTTCATCATCCTGCCCCTCCTTCTCATTCCTGCTCTCAATGTCCTTTTTATATTTACCCTCCTCCTCCTTCTTCATCTCCATCTTCTTTCCAACTTTTTTGTTTTTCCCTCCTGTGGCCTTTGACTGTATGAAACAATAAATAGATAGATGATTAAATACACTCTTCCTCATGTATCCGCTCGCCTGCCACTCAAAAATGACACGCCCATGTCAGCCGTCTAAACCAATAGGATACTGAGACTGAGATGCTACCTGACAACAACAGCTGACTAGGGTTAGTGTGTTTGTGTGTGTGTTTGCACTTAGAGCAGGAGTGAGACAGCTCCTGTGTTATTTGGTCGATGGACGAGGGACGCGATTGAGAGGGAGAGGAGCAGCTCTTTCTGCTGTAACACGCTCATTAGGGAAAACTAGGCTCATCATCACCGCACAGACACACACTCAGACAGACACACTCCAGACTAAAGAAGACCTGGTTTGGACTCGGCCTGCTGAGACGCAGCATGTGGGAGGAGAACTATGATACAGAGCAGTAAGTCACCTTCAAGAAACACCAGAGGATGTTCTTTACCGGAACTTATAGGCCCTTTGAGATCTGCTATGGAAACGTTGGTGATTGAACAGAATCAGATATCATTCATATGACAAATCAGATCTGATCAGATATGATTTTTAACTAGAAATTGTAGTTGTAATAAGTGGAGGTTGAAAGCTAAATGCAATAAGGAAAATGAAATAATCTCTACATAGAAATACATGGACGATTCCTTCAAACTTTTGCGTGTAGTATACAGTGTGTGTCTGTGTGTGTGTGTCTACATGTCGTTCATGGATGTTGGCCGTAAGTTGGACTACTCTCCCGTGTCATGGCGGGAGTATTTTGACCAGATGGAGGACGTGAGCGTGGGGCCGGCCGACAGCAGGGACGTCTTTAGGGTTTACAAAGCAGGAAGTGACGGACCTCTGTTGGTGCTGCTGCACGGAGGAGGACACTCTGCCCTGTCCTGGGCAGTCTTCACCGTCAGTAACTCCCCATTAACTGAATTAACAACAAAACCATCCACAGTAGCAGCGCGTTTTGATGTTTTCCTGTGTTGCAGACAGCCATCGCCAGCAGGGTGACATGCAGGGTGCTCGCCATGGACCTCAGGGGTCATGGTGAGTCCAAACAACACCAGGAACACCAGATTTATAACACCAGTATATGTTCTAAAATACTGTTAGCTGCTATAATCCCTTTCTTAAAGATCAGTGAAAGATAACTCTCAACCTGTGCTCATTCAGGTGACACCCTTGTCCGCCAATCAGACGACTTCTCCACTCAGACTATGTCCAGGTGACAACACACACCATCTGTAGTAATTCTATAGATGCCACAAAGTAATCCTGGTGTTGCTATGGATATGTTCACTGAGCCAAGTCTCACAGGTTAAAACCCAACACTGATACTGCAAACACGATTACTCCTCTAATGAGTATTACTGCTACCGTCCATCCCCACAGTGATGTAGCCAACGTGATTCGAGTCTGCTACGGTGAGACTCCTCCTTCCATTGTTCTTATGGGTCACGGCGTTGGCGGGGCGATAGCGGTGCACGCGGCCGCAAACATGCTACTGCCAACCACTGTAGGCCTGGTGGCTATAGATGTCGTTGAGGGTAAGGAAGTGTGTGTGTGCACAACTGAGCCTTACTGCAATCATTCAATACAATCCAGCTTAGACTGATGAGAACTGAGCCCAGTCTGAGCCTGACATGTATGCTATACAGGGAGGTAAGATGCTGGCACCATCCTGAGGTCAAACTATAGATAGCCAGGCATGTAAGAAATGCAAAACGGTCCCCACAAACATACTTGCTGTGTGACATCCTTTACACATCGCACAACGAGAAACACAATCTATCACAAGAAATGTCACAGTGATATAGTGATGTTAATGATAAAACGTTATCCTCACCGTTTGTCTTTTGTTCCTCCTGCAGGCAGTGCAATGGATGCCCTACACAGTATACAGAACTTTCTAAAGGGAAGACCCAAGTCCTTTAAGTCCATGGACCACGCAATAGAGTGGAGGTCAGTGGGTCAGTCAGTGCCTATTTGGGGTCGGAAGACAATACTGAGGGTTACAAAATCACATTTCCCAAAAACAGTCTAATGGTGTCTTTCACAGTGCTTGTATTAATGTCTCAAATTGTGTTGTCAATAGTGTTAAGAGTGGACAAATCAGGAACCTGGAATCTGCCAGAGTCTCTATGGTTGGTCAGATCAAAAGGTAGGCTTGCACCGATCACACAAGATTGTCTTTAACATCATACTTTTCATTTGATTTTATTTCATTTCCAGTATAACTCCATAATTTGGATGTGAAGTACAGGTATTTGTTGCAATGCCTCACATCTATCTGAGTAAATATTAACCTTACCATGTATTCGATAGGTTTGATTTCTTTACTATAGATGAAGTTATGGTTAAATTTAAAAGTGTGTTTTATTTAAGAGTGAATGTATGTAAGACAGAGGAAACGTCTTTAACTATATGCATGATTTCGAGATGATGATTAACTGAGTAAATAAACCACATTAACGTGCGTTCTCCTGTCTCGTATTTCCTGTCAGGTGCGAGGTGGAGGAGGCCGACACGTTGGAGCAGGCCAGCCCGATGACCGATGTGGTCGTTGAGCGCAATGAAGAGTTCTACGACCAGAGTTACGTCAATGATAAAGACAATGCCGCTTCAGAGGTGAGCTTCAGCGAGAGCCAGGTAAGAAAACAACTAAAGAGACACACTAATGTTACTGTACCGCTCCATTGACTTACAGCTATTTGTTACATGCATACATATACTGTATACCTATCAACATATACTTATCTAATGTATAGCTAATAATAATTTGGTGACTCCTCTCCTAAGTAATCAGTAGGTTTACTTGTATGTTAACAATTTGATTACACTCTAATTATTAAAGGAATATATAATTATTTTTCAAATGTTATTGCTACAATCTTACTTACTTCTAACTACTTACGTACGTACTTTTAATCAAAACCAGCGTATATCAACGAAAGCTAACTTGTAATCAACGTTAAGTATTAACTTAGGTACACAAACATCACATTAGATTCTTGTTAATTGTGTCCATGCATCTTTCTTGCATTTTTGCCTTAATCACAGACTCATAATCAGAGTAAAGCTTGCATGTAAACATAGTGACTGATTCCCTACAGAAATCAATTAATAAACATTATACTGAGAAGAATTGTACCTGTACCCTCTAAATGTCAAATGCTGCACAAATGAGTGAATGTTCATACCAGAGTGTGTACAAGTGGCGTATAGACCTGTCAAAGTCAGAAAAGTACTGGGATGGCTGGTTCAGAGGGACCTCCAACCTCTTCCTGGCCTGTAACCTGCCTAAACTTCTACTACTGGCTGGTAGGTCTCCTCCAAACTCTTGATGAGCTAGCTGGCTTTAGAAATTCTGCATAGTGGCTCACTGCGATGGATGTGTTTCTGTCTGCAGGAATCGACCGGCTGGACAGAGATCTCACTATTGGCCAAATGCAAGGTAAGATCATCGCTCAGAACATATATCCAGGGTTCCTGCTTATGACCCCAGACACAATACAAATGGCCAAACAGTGGAATGTATTGTGCTTGTTCACTTACAGCACAAAACAGGATGGGGGCGCTGTTCTTCCAGGAGCAATAGCAGTGAAGAGCTTTTAGATTTTTTTGCCAAGTTTGGTAGAAGGAGTGAAAACAAATTTGCATTCCACATGGTGGTCTGATGGGAGGGAGGGGTGAAGGGTGTCTGCAGCAAAAACATCTTAGACACACACACACACCTCAAGGCAGCAGTGCCTCTCCAGAGACAGCTGCTGCTGTCAGTCAACAAAGACAACCACCCTGTAAATGACAGCTCAAGGGGGTGTTTGTGCTGAGAGACTGAGAGAGAGAGAGCGAGAGAGAAAGAGAAAGAGACGGAGAGAGAGAGAGAGAGAGAGCGAGAGAAAAAAAGACGGAGAGAGAGAGAGAGAGAGAGAGAGAGCGAGAGAGAAAGAGACGGAGAGAGAGAGAGAGCGAGAGAGAAAGAGACGGAGAGAGAGAGCGAGAGAGAAAGAGACGGAGAGAGAGAGAGAGAGAGGCACCCAAAAGGTGTATGTGTCTGTCTTGGTGTCTTCAGGAAAATTCCTGATGCAGGTGCTGCCCCCATGTGGCCACGCAGTGCAAGAAGACAAGCCAGACAAGGTAAACAAGGTTCTTGTGAGCATTTGCACATAATCCCAAACATCCAAATTTATCTACAACTTTGACAAAACTGTTAACCAATCTGATAAACCAATCAATCATTTCTATTGTGTGTGTAGGTGGCAGAAGTCGTGGCTTCCTTCCTGCTGAGACACAAGTTTTCTGAAGCCAGAGGAGAAACGAGGTAAACTCTGCACAGCTGTCCTGTGATTGGTCACCAAATTATTGTAGGTGTGACTGTTGGATGTAATACACCTCTTGCAAACAATAAAAGAAAAACGTTTTTCTGAATATTGTTCTTTTGCAGATAAAACTTTCTCGTTTCTCTCTCCACTTCCAACTCTTTCACACGAAGTCTGCAGGTGAGATTTAAAACAGAGAAAAAAGAATCTTTCTCATGACAATGCAGATTATTTAGGACAAAAGATAATGTAGCACGTTGAAAGGACCATGAGGGCAAAAAATAGAACTTTATATGGAAAGACTTGATTTACGGAAAATTACATTAAAGGCCGAGGTTCTCCACTAATATTTTGCTATTTTTTTTATTGAAGCAAACATTTTACATGACATTGTGCAACCACTTGTAGGATATTCCCATCCCAACCCCGCAGTCACACAACCCTGTGTCTCCACTCATGATAAAATGCCCACTGTCCTTCTCAGGTTTCCTTCCAGACTGACGGTCGGCGCGCCATGTTTCCAGCTGAATTCCTTCCTGAAGTACCAGTTCAGACCTCTTCTCCTCTTCCACCAGTAGCTGCTGCTGTCATCTCCAGTTTGAATTTATGTTGTCTGTGAATCAAATTAGTTTCCATGAATGATCTGTGACATAAAAGGATCATTTATTTTGCCTCCACAGATCTGTTTAAACTCAATTTCAGACAGTTTTGAAGTTGTGTTTCATGCTGCTGGGGCTTTGAGTCAGGAAATTACAAAAGGTAGTGTCTGGCAAATTACAGATACAGCCAGTACAGATTTTAACCTTCAACAACTAAATTAAGAGGCACAAATGTGCATTAGGAGTGTTATTTTCCAATGAATTTTAGCTTTGATATTGAAATGTTCTATGACTTTAGAATGCTCTGACTTCTTAACTTAGCATCTATGTGCATATGTGTCCTACACGTCCATCTGAATATACATTATGTTTATTGGCTGCTTCTAAAGACTCCAGAGTTGTCACTTGAAGGAGTGAAACTAGCAGCAAACTGCTAGCTAGTAGCTATGCCACTTGCAACTGCTAGCTAGCAAAACACAATACAAATTATCAATTTGGATATAATATTTTCAGAACATTTCTTGCATTTATGTTACAATTGATAGATAATGAAAGTTTATTCTTATGGGTATTGATCTGATTTAGACATTTCTGGCTGTACTGTACTGTATTTAGCATTTACCGTCCATGAACTATATTATTTACACAAAGTTCATTTCGATTTCGCTTTGTGGTGTCTTTGTTGTATCATTAAAAAATGTTTCAAAAGCAAAGTAAAGTAAGACACCTCAAAACTCAGCGAGTGAGGGTAGGATGGATTATCTACAGTGAGCCATGTTGAAGCCAGAGCTTAGCCCAAAGGCCTGTTGTCATTAAATCAGGGTGGTGAATGAAAGAATGAGATCATGAACACGAGCGGCTGAAATGGATTTCCTCCGCAGGATGGAGAGTAGAACCAGTGCAACTTCGCATTAAAAGGAGCCAGCTGAATGTTAACATTTTGCCTGTTTTAATATTTAATCACCAAATTCCCCCAAACATCCTGATATTCTACTTAATCAAAGACACCAGGCTGCAAAACAAGACAGCCAGAAGTTGCAATAAAGTTTTATTGAAACTCTGTCCTGGATCAGAACACGTGCAAGATCTGAAACACAAAATCAACATGGCCGCCTTGTATTTACACGTGTGCGCGGGCAGTGACACAGCCCCTCTGTAGAATAAAGTCTGCACCGGTGAAAAGAAACATCACATCACGTTGTCATGGCTACAAACGAAGCATCTCACTACTCAACCATCTCTCTGGAAGAAACAGAAAGTTGTATTTTTTTTTTATACTGTTTTTTGGCTTTCATGGTCAAATTCCGGATTACTAATAGCTCTAGGAGAGGAATCTCGAGGGGAATTTCCGGGGAAGAGTTGATGACTGTTGACAGCGGCTGTATCGCTCTGTCGCTGCAGAAAAACAACACAACTGTACAACACGAGAAACGGCAGTGGGTCTACAAACACGTACAATGTGAAGTTTAATATGAACCAGCAGACAGCTTTTCAATGCAATTCACAAAGTTTTCAAGACCTCTTAAAACACATTTACATACAGTTCCAACATAGAAACACAGACAGTCAAAAAACAAGCGTCAAAGAGTAGGACTGATCAGAGGATGGCAGAAGAGTGTTAAGGGGTATTAAAAATGAAAAAAAGGGAACGCAAGATCAGATAGAGGAAGAAAAGATGAGCACAATGAAAATAGAGTTCATTAAGTAGAAGAGGGAAAAAGGGGGAGGAAAAGTACAAGTAAAAGGTAGTAAACTGGAGGATGAAAGTGCCAGGAGGAGAGACGTTTGCAGAACCTTCCAGAGAAACTGAGTTAAAGTGCATCGTCAGAAATCAAGGGCGGGAACAGGAAGTACAAAGAGCTGATCAGACGTCATTACTGGCAGTGACACGGTGGTCCCGCTCTGAACCAGGAGGTCAAATCCTCTTCAAAAATCTGAGCTTCTTTTATCAAATCCATTTCTTTATTCTCAGATTAAGAAACGCTTTGGAGGGTTATCTGCAGTCGATACAGTACATTGAGCGACTCGCAGGGACCCATGACAGGTTTAATAAATTGGTCATTGGCACCAATTGGATGACAATATGACGCAACAGTGTTCCAGCAAAGAAGAAACAAGGAAGCAATAGCTTAACTGCAGCTGGAACAAGAGGTTTGGACCAGAATGAGTAGGGTTAGATGATCCAGAATCCAGGTTGATCACCGTCAGAGGGGGGACCAGCATGACTCAGCAGCCTCAGTCTCTACAAACACAACCAGGGCTGAGATCTGTTCACTCTCACGCCGGTGCAGTGAGACAAAAACTAAAACTGAGTGGAAAAAGTGCAAAAGGTGAAAACAGCTCTCTGGTGTTTATATTAACCAGTGTCAAACAGTGTTTATGAACGAACAATAAAGTTATTGGCTGACTGAAGTGAGCGTGAACGAGCCCTCAGCCCTGATGCAAGCAGGATGGACTTCAAAGCATCAGGTTATGTTTGGAAACAGGTGAAATTTAAAAAATAAACTGAAATATCGGATTCTGGTACGAAATCTAATTACACCAAACATTTTCACCAGTAAATCAAAAACAGATTCTGTTACATTGTCTGTTTAACATTGATAGAAAAAGCAAAACAAAGGCAATATATTTGAGAAAGAAATTACCCACCACCCATCATGTTGTCTACTTATGGACTGGAAATTCTTAAAACGTCTGAAATCTG
Organism: Genypterus blacodes; assembly: GCF_046128005.1. NCBI lineage: Eukaryota > Metazoa > Chordata > Actinopteri > Ophidiiformes > Ophidiidae > Genypterus > Genypterus blacodes. Next base: position 178,004 of record NW_027466969.1, read on the forward strand.
TCTAAACATATAAATCCCAGGCTGATAACGGTGTTGAGAGGATTTATACGTTTAGTATATATGTCAATAGTAGTGTTTAACAGCCACAATTCATTTTCAGAATTCTTCAGTCTGAATCTTTCCTCCTGTTTCTCGTAATAGTCTCAAGTAAAGGCCCCAGTATACTTCTGAAGAACATTCAGGGCCAAAAGACTTCTTACAAGGCTCAAGACGCAGCCATTTGGCTTCTTTGGGTGTTCAGGCCCCTCCCCCTGCTCCTCATAATTGGTCTGAATAACATGTGGCTGGTTACCGGCCTGCTGGATCGTCAGTAGGAGAAGCGGCAAGTCAAGTGACGCTAGCTCCAATCCCAGCCAGGGGAAGACATCAGAACTAGAAAAGACTAAAGACAAAGTTCGCTGGCCTGCTCTTTCGTCTTTTGATGTATACTGGGGCCACAGGTGTCAACTAGCCTCTTAAAAACAGACATCAAAATCAAAAAAGTACCTAAATCCGGCTCAGTATTGGCGATTAGGCTGCACGTGGTTCAGCTCACTCAGGTTCAAATTCACTTTCATCTAGCGACAACAACAATCATCTTTATGAACAAACATATGAACAACAGTAGAATAGTTTCAGGATCATTCAGGTCCTCAGCGTATGTATGTACAGTTACACAAATACTTATTCTGCCTGATCAATAATCAATCACATTGATAATCACCAGGCCATGCGGGATGGGGACTCAGTCTTTGCTGCTGGGTGTCTTGTTACAAAAATAAACGTCTCCTCTGGTATCAAAATAGACAACAATCTTTATCTCTCTCAGTCTCGGGAGGCTCACGGCGCCGCGGACGCCGCGACTCGACCCGTCTGTGCTCGGGTTTGGCAAACCATCAGTGATACCTCATGGCAGAGTGAACTCGTGGAACATACATTTTTGAATAATTACATTACAGGTTTGGAAACGGATGCAGAAATGCAGAGATAACAACAGACGGTAAGCAAAAAACGGGTTTAGTCTCGTTACCGCTTTCCTCTTATCATTAAGATCCTGTGACAATCTTCATGTAATTCTTGTTGTAACAGGAACAATCGAGTGTCATTGTTCTTGATTCTAGTGCAATGATCTGCCTTATTACGGCAATGCAAACGCTCACTTCAATGGCGTTAATTTGTATTGGGGACAGCTAGACCCCTTCCCCCTTGTTTTAAGAAATCATGGCCACATTTCCACGCTGCATTAACGTGCAGTCTCATAATCTGGAGAATAAGATTGCCCGTTAACTGCAGCTCAGGAAACTGCAGTGTAACCTCAGCTGTGGCATACAGGTTTCGTGTTTGAGAGGCATGTGAAAGATGAACACTTGATTGTCAGACGAGGGGGTAAAGGGTAGACGTATTCTTAAAAAGGCAGCATGATGCTATGGTAACGGACAGAGGACATCAAGCAGACGGATGGACAGGAAGAGACAGGAACAAGGCAACGCAGTGGACACGGTTCCTGCACACTGTCCCGATGGACGGCTCTCACCGATGGTTTGGACGTTTACGTGACAAATCTGACTCATTCTTTTCTGTCTGAATTTATTCACATTTATTTTCTAATCTAAAAAAAAAAAAAAAAAAACGGGTGAAGAGCGGATGAAAACAAAAAAAAAAAACCCAGGTGAAAAAAGGCAGCAGCCTTTCAACCACAAGCCAAATCATCAGGATCAAAGGATCTGCGATGAATTCAATGAACTTTTCGTACAATACGGAATTGTCGGCACAGACTGAGCCGCTGAGCCGAATACTGTAAGGGTAAGAGTAAGAGTAAGGGTCAATACAGACAGGCAGACGAAGAGGAGAAAACAAAATACTGCGTGTCGTTACTATTCAATACTGCAGTCAAACTTTTAATACTGCATACGCGGCCACCTCACTTCCGCAGCACGGCCTACGACGGTGCCCACCCACCAAGCAAAACACACACACACAAAGATAAAAGAGGAAAACCTAACAAATTGCACAGAATCCTCAATGTTTCCTTTCAAAAATAAAGGTCCTTTTCCCTAAATAAAACGGAGGAGTTCCTTGTTAACAGACAAAACATCAAAAGAAAAGTAGCTCAATTAACCAGAGGGTCCGAGAAAACATTGAGCAGACCTGAACCAGGTTTTCTGGGTTGCTTGGCATCCACACCTGGAGAAACCAGGCAACGGAAAAGTTTGGAAACGGGAGTTCCGTGTACTGAACTGCAACACACAGAAGCTTCCCGACTTAGATCTCTGACAGACGGGTAAAGAACACACAACTTGGTGTTAAGACGTTTTCAGGTCTTCTGGATTTTAGCAACGGTATTAGGAGTTCGTCTTCCAGCGTGGTGTCCGTCCTGATCCTGTGAAGGGCCACGGTGAGATTCAGATAATTATGGTGACTTGCAACCATAAACGTGAGCTGAACAATCTAGAATAATCCGGGAGGGTCCAATGTTGCATTTCCAGTATTCCAGAAATGATTATATTAGAGGTTTAGTTTCCTCGTCGTTATGGAAGTCTGTCAGGAGTGATGAAGGTAGGTAGGACCAAGAAAGGAGCCAGCTTCAATTGATGGACTTTTTGAAATGGCAAGTGTTACGACATCCATTAACAAACAGGTAGATTGAATGACACCCTAGCTTAGACCTGGGGAAACCCCGGTCAAACCCCTGATAAGATGAGGAGAGCCGGGTAAAGACCCAGGTTAGTCCGGGTTAAATCCTGCGTAATCCTAGCCAGGATTCAGCAGCACGTCCAGGTTCAAGAAGAGACTAAAGCCGAAGCCAAAAAGGTCTATCACTTTTGGGTACAGGTCAGTTTTTAAAATTCAAAATCAAAACATACACATTTGGCTTAGTGAGGTCCACTACGTCAAACCTCATTATTGGCTGGAAAACTGATTCTAGCTAAGTTTAAGTCTACTTGGGGTCCAGGCTAGTTAGTGCAGCACTCCGGTCCAAACAGTCAAACCCTGTCAACCCCCTGCTGGTTCTGATGTATGCTCCAACTGGCCAAAACCAGAACCAAATCCTGGGTCTAGCTGAGCTCATGCTCATTCTCATCTAGTTCGGCTTGGTTCTGATTTCGCTCAGATTGTTAAAAGAAGTCCAGCCCTGTTAAAAACCTGGCCTGGTCCAATTCTGGTTTGCGCTCCTCTCAGGATTTCTCCCCCAGCGGAGACTGTTCCATGGACCCCTCTTCGTCGGACAGCCCCGTTTCCACAGCGATGACCAAGGACGCCACCGAGGTGCTGCTCGCCATTGGCTGGAGCTCACCTGAAGGAGGGAGGAGAGAATCGGTCAGACTGAAGACACCAGCATCTGAAAATAAGAACCACAACAGACGCTGTCAAACGTTTAGCAGAGCTATGCAGTAGTGGAATGTTCTTTAACTTCTGACTTTGTTGTGACATTCACTAAGGCTAACATATAGAACAAAGCAGAAGAAGAATAAGCCAGGATGTGATGCAAAGGCTACTCTAAGCTTTGTTTTGATTCTAGAGTCATGCAAGCCTCAATGTGTGGCCTATGAATGACCTGAGACTACGTTACCATGGTGACACACCATGGTAAGGCCAAAGCCAATATGAATTACCAGAATACATGCCACAAATAAAACAAACATTTTGTGTTGGTGTTCAATTTCACTCTAATTGCAATTCCACAAACTATAAACTTTAATGCAAGAGGAAGACCAGTATGAGTCAATACAATATCGGTGGCATATAGAACTATACTGTTAAAAAGGGCCCCAGGATGTCTTTCTGAACATGTGTGTTACCTGTGTGTGTGTCCGTTGTCGCCGTCATAGGACTGTCTCTCAAAGTATCCGGGTCCTGGTAGTCCTGCGGGAGTCCCACCCGTCTCACCCCGGGGTCCAGCACCACAGAGGAACCTCCTTCGCTCAGCGTCCCGTCGCTGGACGCCCCGGACACCACCACCTCCAGAGCCAGGGCCCCCACCCCGCCCACGTGGAATCCGCCCCGAGGCAGGCCATATTCCAGCGGCAGGTCGTCCAGGCAGTCTGCGTTCAACTGCCGTCACAAGGGGGAAGCGAGAAGACAATGACGATTCGTTTTTGACATTGATTGCCAACTAAATCTTCCTGATCGTGCAGTCAGACTCACAGCGATGCCCAGAGCTTTGAGGATGTTCATTTTGCACATGGGACAGGTCCGATGATCCAGCAGCCACGGATCCACACAGCTCTTATGGAACAAATGTCTGCGAGAAAGGAAAACACACATTTTACTGTTAACTGACACATTCACAAACACCAAGGTCCAGGTGTGTGTGTGTGTGTGTGTGTGTGTGTGTGTGTGTGTGTGTGTGTGTGTGTGTGTGCGTGTGTGTGTGTGTGTGTGTGTGTGTTACCTGCAGGGCAGTATGCGAACCACATCGTTGGCCTTGTAGCCCTCAATGCAGACAGCGCAGTTGTCAAAGTCTGCCTCCGTCTCCTGGTCTCCCTTCCTGATGGTTCGAACCTGCAGCTTACTGATGGCCTTCTTCGCTGCATCTCCAAGCCGACGCTGGGAGAAGAGGACGGGGGAGACAAATTTAATCATGGGCAAGACTGTTGAACCCTATAATGTTGTGAAATCTTCTGAAAGCCTGTGTCAGAACATGAATGTGTGTGTGTGTGTGTGTGTGTGTGTGTGTGTGTGTGTGTGTGTGTACCTGGTTCCTGTCCCGTGCGTTGGCGTATCGGAATCTCTGGATGTAGTAGAAGACGAGCCAGGCGAGCGAGATGATCATCAACACGATGAAGGAGATGGACACGAACACCACGGACGTCCTGCTCACGTACTTTTGCAGGTTCCTTGTCCCGATGGTGATCGTCATGGTGACCGTCACATTGCGCTCCAGGAGTAATGCCACCTCTCGACCTTTTGGCTCTGGGATCATGATGGCGACGACCTCGCCTGTGCCTGAAACAAGGAAGGACATAGGACCTGGATTGAGCAATCACAAGACTGGACCACATGACGCCTAAGTTGGCGGCTCCATTATTTGTGGAGAAGAATAAGGAAGAGAAGAGGCAGAAGATGAATCAACAGAAGGAGAAGAGGAGGAGGGCAAAACGAGGGGCAGCAAAGGATTCATCTCTCTTTTTGGGGAATAAACCTTTCACTTCCACGCGAGAGACCAGAGGTCAAAGTTCAGAGACAGCAGCTGGCGGTGGGGTTGGTGTGTTGCTTAAGGGCACTTTGGCAGAGAGGGGTCAGTAGGGGTGGGCAACCTGAACCACCTGAGCCACCTGTAGCCAGACCACATCAAAGCCAGGTCCATACTTAACCACATAAACCAGCACTCACCCTGACCCCTCAACAGCTGCTTCACACACACACACACACACACACACACACACACACACACACACACACACACACACACACACACACACACACACACACACACACACACACACACACACACACACACACACACACACACACACACACGACAAGCACAAACACAACCATTCAGGAATGCTAAGTGTGTGTGTGAGCGTCCCTGAAACACCCCGCCTGACAAATACATAAATTGGGTACAAATATTCTGTTACTTGAGGTTATTCTTGTGACTGAGGCCTGATTCAGTACACACACACACACACACACACACACACACACACAGACACACACACAGATACGTATACGATAACAACACAAGTGAACAAACAGAGCAAGTTTTGTAAATCTCTCCTTCCTTGCGCTACCTTATCTTCTCGTTCCTACCCCCTTCCCTGTGTCCTCATTGCTTCCCTTCCCCCCCTCGTCTTTCCTTTTTAAATCCTTTCTTCCTATCTTTCAACCGTTCACTAATTCCATCATCCGTCATTTCCACACTGATTACATCTTTCATTCCCTCTATCCTTCCTTCCTTATCTCAAACATGTCAGCGTCTTCAGTCAACAGTCAAATAAACTCAGCTGCTCACTATGACCTCACTTTCCATGCAGGTCTTTACTGCTAATCCAGTAGATTTCCATGCAGATTTGTAACTTTTGCACACATGCAACACAACAGCCATCTGGAAGAGTTGAATCCAGCAAGTAGAGTACAAACACTGAGCGGTGAGATCACTTTGTTCCTCTGGCAGTTTGTCAGGGAGCAGCGGGGGAACGTGCGGCCACGTCTGCACCGCTTTTACGACAAGTTAGTCACACGCATAAACACACGCTTCCACAACTGTCAGGCACGACCGAGCCGGTGATTAACTGTGAGAGAGCGGCGTGAGGGAGGAAAGATGACACGGTCGAGGTGGTGTGCGTGTGCGTGTGCGTGTGTGTGTGTGTGTGTGTGTGTGTGTGGGTTTGGCATGCAACAAGTTGGATAAATGCCCCTAAGGCTGAAATTTGCATCAAACTTACCCACACACACACATACACACACACACACACACACAAACAATCGATTAGTCTAAAAATACTCTTGTGGCCTCAATAACTCACCCATGCACACATTTCAAAGCTATTATATTCACATCAGAAGAAGGAACATACAACTCAAATGCGCCTCTTTTCTAAACAATTGTTAAAATGTTAAAAATCTGTAGCCAAATCCCCAAAATTACCCAGAGCTGCGGCCCGTATGTGTGGAAGTGCTGAGAAGTATCGCAAATTCTAAAAAATTCTGGGGGGGGTTAAGTCTTTTGCTCAACAACACTTGGTCAGGCCAGAATCGAACCAGGAACCTTTCCGATTCATTCAGATTCATCCCGTGGGTACCAAGTATCTCTAGAACATTCTCAAGGTGTGCACTATGCTATTCAAGGACCTTAACAGAAACACTGTCCCACAGATCTGAGGGTTAAAAATAGTGGGAAACGCTGATCTCAGCACTTGGGCGCCCTGGTTTACTGTGAAAACTAAAGGCCGGCGAGAGACAAACGCCTACAGCCGGCGCTGCTTAAATCCAAACAAGAGCGGGTGAGGTTGACATCTCCAGGAACTAGTTCCGAGTCAGGCGGCGTCAGGTCTCGTTCTGTTTTCTACTACGTGGCTTATTTGTTGACCTCGTTGTGGAGCTCAGTTTGGATTTGACCGCTGTTAGCTTTGTCTGTCCGATCCCTGTGTGAAATATCTCCGTTAAAGGCTGGACGACAGTTAAAGGTGAGACACCGACGTCTGGCAACCCCAGCAGGCACCAAAAATATAGTTTAAGACATGAACAGGCTTCACCCTCGCCCGTCCTTCTACGATTATGTAACCAGTATGTGTTCATGAAAGTCAGCGCATTCCCAGTCTGAAAGGTGATTCTGATAAAAAGGGGGCCGAACACACGTGAGCACAAGTGATAAGAACCTGTCTTTTGAATTCAATGCGAGTCCAATTTCTACAGGGGAATGAATTTGTGTGTATTCATGTGTGCAGAGAAACATTCCTTGGCAGTTCACCAGGGAACGGGGGAAGCTTCCAGATCTGCAGGGTCCCTGAAGGGTTACCAGCCAATCAAAAGCAGCTGAGTGTGTGTTCCTTCACTCATTAACAGCGGCAGACTGAATAAAAACAACTCGATCAGAGGCTTCGCTCTCCCCTGCCACACCGTACGTACCTCTGTTTGTTATGCAATTTGATATTAAATCATAGGGAATAAACATCACATGGAGTCACTCAGGATGAAATCAAATCAGGGGACTGTGTGCCCTATAATCAGTTCATTGTGAGTTCATGTGGACTGGTTTCCATTCCAGCGTGTATTTATCAATTTACATCAAACAGAGGAGCACAGTAAAGCAATTTGGGTTTTTCCATTCGATAGGACAGGGATTGTTGAGACAGCTACGGTGCTGTCGAAAAACCATCGAGCAGATTCGCAGACTATCAGTCAGCAGTTTAGCCGACAGCTCCGCGTTTGGCTCCTGGAACAGGTCTGATAATCAGTTAACACAGACTGGGATCCAGTTCAAAACCTCCTGGACTGTTGGCAGCTGCTGTATTCATGTCTACGGATACAAACGTTGCCTCATCACAAATTTGTTTGTCACTTTTATTGACGGTGTGTTTAGGTTTGCCCTTGTTGTGTTTTGGTGGAGGTTTTGTTCGGGTGTTACACTTTCATGACTCAACAGACCTAATCGCAACCACAACAGTATACTGTGTACTATAGTTGTGGCTGAGTCACTACTAAGGCCAAGCACCTCTTCTGACAGTTAAATTACAGCTGTGCATCATGATTGTTGTTTTGATTAATCCCTTGGTCACATACCAGGAGAAGGGATTCATCAAAAGCAGACATCAACTGCTATTCAGCTCTGACAGAATTACCAGTTCATCTCACAAAAGTCAACAGCTGAACTGTAGTCTGGACTTGAAATAATAATAATAATAATAACAATAATAATAATAATAATAAATAATAGCCAAAAAGACTTTACATAGGCATTCATTGAGATTTATACTCGTAATTTTAGGGTAATTTGTGTATAAACTAGTTCCTTGATGCTGTAATGAACAGACCACTGTGTTGAGGTGGATCAATGTGTTTTGGTCACATTACAGCACTGCAAAGGTTTCCCAATTGACCTCAAACGAGATTACCATGGAACCTTGTCCCCTTTCAAACAGTCATCCATTGAAGTTGCTATGGGTTGATCAATGGATTAACTAGTAAATAGTTTCAACAGTAAATCGAAGTAGAATCAGAAATTGAAATAATCAGTTTCATCTCTAGTTGTTCGTGTCTACTGTATATGGAGGTACCTGAGTGAGGCATGGTGAGGGTCTCGTTAGCGTTGGCGGAGCCCACGTTAAAGATCACCACAGCAGAGGCGTTGTGGGCGGCAGCGTGGCGGATCTTGTCCTTGTAGGTGCAGTTTCCCCGGGCTATCAGCGCTACCCAGGACCCGGCCTGGGCGGGCACCGGGAATCGGGTGTTAGGGTCGCAGGCCTGCCTGTCGAGCGGGGCAGCGGGCAGGACAACCACCCCCTTGGCGTCCCGCTTCGGGGAGTGCTCTCCGTAGCGGCCGCACTCCGTCTTCTCGGTGCGGAGATCCGAGGTGGCCGGGTCCGTGTAGGTGATGTTGACAAAGGCGGTGTACCACTCCTCCCGCTCGGCTACGGTGAAGTCCAGGCACAGGAGGTGGACGAAGCAGAAGGACAGCAGCCATGTCGAGAGGGCCAGGCTGCGGCACGCCGCCACCAGCGAGCCCGGGGCCATGATGAGCCTCCCCGGCGTGTGCAAACTGTCCGTCGGTTGGTCAGAGGAGCCTGAACACGGTCAACGCCGGGGCCGCCTACTCCACCATGCTCATGCTCCACCCAATATTAGTACCCGTTTGTTCCGTTTGGGTATTAAAAGGATATCGTAACCGTAAATTCTTCCCTTCAGTATTTCTCTTGCTTTGTGGTGTTTTCAGGCGCCCCTCTCCGCTAGCAGCAGGCGCCTGTTAGCCGTCTCCATTTCCAGTCGTCACGGAGAACAAAACAAAACACCCACGGGAGACCCTCCACGCAGAGGCGTTTGGACCAAACAAACCGTGGAAATACGCGTGCAAACCTCGCCAAAATGAAACCAAATGTGGTGTTTTAAATTTACAGCTCGGTTCGTAAAAAAATATTAATACAATAACCACACAACTATTAATAATTAACTAAAAGCGGACCAGGGCAGACCTGCTTTGTTTTGACTGGGCCGCACAGCTCTGGCAAAAAGCTTCAGTAAACAGAACACACAACTTCCGGCGAGTATGTCAAACTAAAGGCCGTGGTGTCGACGTGCCAGAGTAAGTAGTACAAAAAGCCACTTCCTAGCATTTTATAATGTAAAATACCACACGCAGTCAGAAGCACACACACCCCTAGACGACCACTTACACATCACACAAATTTACCGTCATTTCTACTCTCTTTTGAGATACACATAGACGCTGTTTTCAGTTATCGTGCTGTTATTTGCTGTTCGATATTCTTTTATCTTGGCGGAAATGTTCACACACACTTCTTAATTCTATATAAATCTATTTTGCCATTATTTCTGTTTTCTTATCTTTGGGAGCACGTTAGAACTATTCTTTTATAATTCCTGTCCAAATGAAATGTCCTTGTTCTTCTCAACTATCCTTTATGTTGAAGGAAAGAAAAGAAGAATGCTTGATTTCCGGAATTGTCTTATTCACGGAAACCTGATGAGCTCTTTCTGCGCATGTCTGTATAGTTGTGGCAGCGCCACCCAGCGGCCTGGCAGAACAACAGCTGCTGTGCGTCAAATTCACAACAACAAAGATCAATATGACTCCAAATATTACCAATAAACTCGTCGACTGACTTTTTTGTAGGTAAACCAATTTATTGCCATATATAAAAGTGCTACATGAAATATATAAACAAAGATTGTTTACTTTCATCCCATTTATACATTAATATTCATTACCTTGCAATAACAAGGTTCAAGAGAATCATACACCACAATGACATAAGATAACAACTCAATCTTTACATAGCTGGATTTAAATAATACCAAGAAACCTTAACTTTAAATTAGCTCTTTCTTCAACAAGAAGAAGAATCCCCTCATTTGCTTTATTTGGCATTACTGTGAAGTATTCATTTATTGCAGAAACATGTTTGTAAATCAAACATTTGCATGCTAAACACAAACTCCTGACAGCATACACACCCATACGCATACACACCCATACGCACGCACACACACACACACACACACACACACACACACACACGACTTAGGATAAATTAAAAAGATGCTCACAAACTAAAAACACATTTACATGTTTATCCATAGGTTCCGTCTGGAGGCCTGTACAGTTTGGGGAAGGTGAGGAGCTGAACACCGCTGAAGGAGAACTTCCTGCTGCCCATGTTCTTCTTCACATTCTCCATCCTGCAGCCGTCCCTGACACACAGACACACACACAAATAGGCACAAAAACACGCACGAATGAATGAATGAATGAATGAATGAATGAATGGTGAGGGGAATGTGTTTAATTCACTCACAAACACACAAACACACACACAAACAAGAAACTGACGAAAACAGAGCCAGCGTTGTAGGAGAGACAGGTGAAGTCCTTCTACTGGTATCTGGCCATCAGTATAACCAGGCTGAAGATGAGCCAGAGAACCAGGAGGTGAGAGGTCACCAGCAGAAAGACCACCGGGTACAGGTGGTGTCTGGGGGCTTCAGGGGCCAAACACTCCAACTCCAACCCAGAGACAGAGAACCCTGCTTGGGTGTAACAGCCCAGCATTTGCCTCCAGGAGAGACGAGACCTGGAGGAGGACGAGGGTAGGTGTGTGCATGTGTGTGGGTGGGTGGATGTGTGCAAAAAGCAAGGAAGGGGAAGAAAGAAATGAAGGAAGGAAATAATAGAGAAGTTAAAGGAAAAACTAAATTACTAGATGACAACAAAAGCAACAGGAAAGGAAAGGAAAGGAAAAGAAAGGAAAGGAAAGGAAAGGAAAGGAAAGGGAATTCTGAGGATTGTGTTTGTCAGAGTTACACACACACACACACACACACACACACACACACACACACACACACACACACACCTCCTCATGCTTTCAAGCGCGGTGCTGAAGTGGTGCTTGCCGAGTGTGTGTCGCTCTCTCAGTAACACACACTGCTCCAGAGTCACAGACATGGACGTGCGGTCCTTTGCACTTTTGCAGCTGGTCAGACGCACACCGTTCACTGTGCGGCACACCTGCACACACACGAATACACAACTTCTAGACAAAATGAACTCTGATTTTACTTTCCGTTTTCATCCCCATTGTTGTTGTTTGTCGCCGTCTTACCGAGGCTGCGATCCACAAAACCTGAACGTTCTTTCTCTTCCTGCTTTCGACACTGTGATGGAGAGACGACAGCAAGTCTGACAGCGACTGGATACCAGCTAGAGAGAGAGAGGGAGAGAGAGAGAGAGAGAGAGAGAGAGAGAGAGAGAGAGAGAGAGAGAGAGAGAGAGAGAGAGAGAGAGTGTGTATGCAGAATGTGTAAGAGTGTGTGCGTCCTGAGCTTGAAGTGCGCCCGCTGCTGAAAGTTCCAGGTGAACTAGTTCTAAAAAATGCAAGCTTGTTACTCTCAAACTTGCTAAAGTAACACAACAGACGCACACACTCACCCATATGAGGCAGTCTGTCTCTCAGTCTGTGACAATAAGCTTTGAGACGCTCACAACTCTCCTGGTTCACTCTCTCCTGCGGGGAGCTGTCACCAAACCTGAAACACACACACATGGACACACACGGACACACACGGACACACACACACACACACACACAGGTTAATATTATCACTGAATAGTTTCATGATAGTTAGTTATATAGGGTGTGTGTGTGTGTGTGTGTGTGTGTGTGTGTGTGTGTGTGTGTGTGTGTGTGTGTGTACCTCTCAGCCAGACTCTGTTGCTCATTGATTCCGATGTTAAATAGAACAGGGTGAATTCGTATCAAACACCCCTCCTTCAGTTCCCACGGCAACAAATTGAAGGTCTCTGAAGGCAGCGGGACCCCGACAATGAAACTGCCCCTGGATAAGACAAACAGAGATGCTACATGTGTACTCTTGTGTGTGTGTGTGTGTGTGTGTGTGTGTGTGTGTGTGTGTGTGTGTGTGTGTGTGTGTGTGTGTGTGTGTGTGTGTGTGTGTGTGTGTGTGTGCGTCTCACCATGATCCGCTGAGCGTCAGAAGCAGGTCATCCTGTTGGTCGGTTTTAGCCTCTGTGACTGTGAACGCAACTCCGCTCAGGTCGGCCACGCCCACCTCCATGTCCTCCAGCATCCCCACCTCATCGCCTTACACAAACACACACACACCATTCTCAATACAGATGATAGTTTAGTCTAACTGTTTCGTCTAACGAAATTACATTCAATATGTAGTCTCATGCCTCAAGTGTGTGTGTGTGTGTGTGTGTGTGTGTGTGTGTGTGTGTGTGTGTGTACCATAGGTGCTGACCAGGCCTTCAAACTGAGCCAGGATTCCCACAGTGTGAAGCTGCCGGAGGAAATTAGGATCCCCCAGACCCCCATACAACTTCAACAGGAAACCACAGACTACTGCAGAGAACTGAGAGAGAGAGAGAGACAGAGAGAGAGAGAGACAGAGAGAGAGAGAGACAGAGAGAGAGAGAGAGAGAGAGAGAGAGAGAGACAGAGAGAGAGAGACAGAGAGAGAGATTGTGTTTCAGTTGAACCTTGAGACCTGATCAGTAAAAACCTGATTAAATTAAATCTCTCACTGCCTGGCTGAAGACAGCGTGCCGGCGCTGGATGAGCTGTGCGGGTCCCTGAGCGACGGTTGTTGCCGCTGCCTCCTGCAGAACCACAAAGGTCATGGCGGCCCGGGCCTTCCCCACGGCCTCACGCACGCAGTCTCTGAGCGTCAGCACCAGAGGGAGCAGCTGCTCCTGCCAGGAGAAGAAGGAAGCTGGAGGGACAAAAGCAGGGGAAAAAAAAGTTTATTTCCTGTTTGTATGTGACACACATCACCATAAACACACTCAATGACCAACCGGCATTCTGAGAGTTTGTGTCCTCTGTGGCATCCTGCTGCTCTGATGACATCACTTCCCGGGAGCGATCCTCTCGCCCCTGCAGGCGATCCACCATGGCAACGATGCAGTTGAGGCTTATGGCGACATTAGCCCACGCCCTGTCCTGAACACACACACACACACATACATGTTACAAAACTCTGCTACCAGCGTGCGCGCGCACACACACACACACACACAAAAGCTCCTACTTGCCCACTCTTCTTCATCGTACTCCTCATTGTATCGGGTCTCCTGTTGCCGTCGTAGGGATGATTGCTCCTCCTGATTGGCTGGGGGGGGATAGTGGAGCGTCCCATTGCTGTGGGCGTGGCCGTTGTGGCGGCAGTCGGCGGGTGATTGGTTGTGGATGGCCAATAACACGCTTCTCACCAGCTCGTCTTTGAGAGCGTGCACAAACTGCTCCGTCTGGGCGAGAAGGATGGGAGGGCGGAGAGGGCGGAGTCGAGAGATGCGTTGCTAGGTAACAACTCCCCGGTATATACGTACAGTATGGGTAAGTTGCGTGCTATTCAGCATATTGCGTCTCGTCCTCACCTGATGAGTCAAGCTGTCCAGGACCTGCTGCAGCCGGGCGCCGCTGACCTCCAGAGAGACGGCGAGCAGCTCCTCGGCCAGCCCGAAAACCAGAGGCTGCAGCTGGGCCACGCTGGCCAGCAGCTCCCTGGCCCTGGAGGTCTCATCAGCGGAGAAAGAGACCAAGCTACAGAGAGAGAGAGAGAGAGAGAGAGAGAGAGAGAGAGAGAGAGAGAGAGAGAGAGAGAGAGAGAGAGAGAGAGCAGGACAAGAGCAAATGAAGTGAATTTGCAGTATACATGTTGGAAGAAACACAGAGCAAAAAGTCTTCGGCGATGACAGCGCCCCCATCGGGATACAAGGCATACTCCAAGACAGAAGACACACACAAGAAGGAGAATATCTGGCTGTTATTCACTGTAATGTCATGTGCTTTATTTGAATGCTAATCTGTCACGCAGCAGTAATCCTGAAAGAGCAGAGATTACAGAGATTAACCCACAAAATGAGAGATGAATGGAGAGGAAAGGAGGGAGAGATCATTCCTGCAGTGTATAAATGGAATGATGGATGGATGGAGAGAGAGATGCCACACCTGTGCCTGCAGGTTGAGTGTTTGCTGAGCAGTCGCCTCAGTCCTCCATGTTTGAAAGCCTGGTGGTGGTCAGCTGGAGCACCGACAGTTATGACCTCATACCACACACCTAGAGAGAGAGAGGGCAAGCGAGCGAGCGAGAGAGAGAGAGAGAGAGGTGAAGCTGTGTTTGAAACAGATGAATGTGCAAAGACAGAAAGAGAGAGAGGACCTGAGCAGTCTGGACTGGTGACCTCCATCCTCTGTGAGTGCAGGTTGGTTGGAACAAATTGAAGGTGTCTCTCTGATTTAACGCTGCTCGACTTAAAGCTCGACGAGGCTGAACGGCGAGAGACAAGGAACCAAAATCACCAAGTTTGATTGAGGTATTAGTTTATTTGGCTGCTAAGTTTCATCTGTAGTCCCTGGGCAAAGATAAAACACCTTTAAATATGTACATAAATACATTTACAACAAGGAACAAAAGTCAACAAAGTCAGTGATTTTAAAACTGAAAATGTGTGTGTGAATTAGTATTGATCTGGGCACAAATTAGCCAAATCTATCAATATGACAAAACTTTCTTACTAAACTTCCAAACGTTCCAACAAGTTTCAACCAAAGAAAACAGAAAAAATTAAAACAAAAGTCAAAATGTAAAGTTTCTCCTCACTTATATGACCTCACCAGAGTGCCTGTTGAGCTCCCTGAGTGCTTCCTGGTACCAGCCAATCAGCTGGTTACAGTGGTTGACGACATCATATCTGAGCCTCTCCAAGTGGGGTGTGAGGTCGCCAAGATCCTTCATTTCCTGGACCCTGAGAGAGAGAGAGAGAGAGAGAGAGAGAGAGAGAGAGAGAGAGAGAGAGAGAGAGAGAGAGAGAGAGAGAGAGAGAGAGAGAGAGAGAGAGAGAGAGAGAGAGAGAGAGAGAGAGAGAGAGAGAGAGAGAGAGAGAGAGAGATATGCTGGGTCTTGTTTTGTAAGAGATTGATTGATTGATGATTGATGGATTGATGGATTGATTGATTGATTGATCCTCCTCACCTGTCCATGTGGGGGCGTATGAGTGCGCTCAGCAGCAGTTTGGGTAAAGCGAAGGACAGCGGCGTCTCTGACATCTGCTCTCTAACCAGCAGCCACCTGAGATCCTCCGTCTGAAACCTGTACACCTTACACACCTGACTGCACAACACTACACACACACACACACACACAACACACACACAGTGAGGAAGGAACACACCTGTGGAAGAGCTCTGCTGTGTGAAAAGGTTAACGCGTCTCACCGGCTCTCATCATTGGATTGTTTTCCTTATCGTGGACGGAACCGTGAAGACACTGGCACAACTCAGGACACTACGAGAGGGAAGACAGGAAGTTGCCAACGTTTACACGCGAAACAGGCATGAAGTGAATGTGATCACGTCCCTACGTACCCACCTTGGGTTCAGGAGACATGTTGTCCTCCATTTCTCCTTCCGTCTCCATGCAGGACACGTTCACCTCCTTCACTCCATCCATGGTTCTGCTGGACATGGAGACAAGCGAAAGGGACTTGGACTTGGAGTCAACATGCCACACACACACACACGTCTCTGCCTGTCTCCCTCTCTCTCTGTCTCTCCCTGTCTCTCTCTCTCTCTCTCCCTCTCGATATGAGAGCAGGAAGACTTTGCCCTGTTATGCGTTGGAGGCCGAGCCAGAGACTCGCTCAGCCACTTCCTGCTTGACCTGCTGGTATCTCAGCAACGGCCAATCAGGCAACAGCTCTGAGACCTCAGAGGAAGTGATTCATTCCCAGAGGGAAAACTATGACTGCTTCCCCCAAATCCTTAAAATGGGAATCGTGGAATTTAATGAATTAAAGGTACATTTTCATTTGATTTTGTTTGTGCGGAGGAGAAATTCGGGAGCAAATTTAAGGTAGTTGTGTGTTTTGGAGAACGTATATTAAAGCTATCAGGATGACTTAAGACATTCACCAAAGACTTTAAAGAGGTTTTGAGTGTTTTCCTTGAGTTTAAGGGAAGCATAAGAGGTACAAAGAGTAAGTCGATTTAAGGTAGTTGGATATTAAGGTTAGGTATATTACATCCTAAGAAGTAATGACAGGATGCCTGAGGAGCATTGTTTTTACCTGCGATTGAGGGAGACGTGAGGCTCCTTGCGCAGGTCTCTGATGAAGGAGGGGAAACCCAGAGAGCTCCTCTACGGGACAGGAAGAGGAAGTGAAAGGGAGTTTTCAGGTAACAAACTACTTGGAAACGCATCAATCACACTGATAGACCACAGGTATGTGCATTAAGCTGTGGTTGGCACAAAATTAATTCTAGGTGGCGCAGGTTCACTTCAAATTTCAACTTTTTCTTCTAGAACATGACCCAAAATATAGACAGGATGCCATTGTCTTTCCACTCTGCTTTAAGCTCCTTCCTGTTGTTGTATCAATTAGTGAATCACCCACACACACACACACACACACACACAAACATGCAAGCACACGCTCAAACACACACACACACACACACACACACACACACACACACACACACACACACACACACAGAAGTACCCACAGCAACAGCATTTATCACTCTGTTGTGATAATCATAAGCTCAGAGGATGACCTTGATAAGCAAAAGCACTCAAATTACTCAATACACACACACAAACACACACACTTCAATATATTTCGACAATAAAATGTGTAGCAGTGTTGAGTTTACTTCATATCTTTTGTACTGTATCTGTTCTTTAAAAAAGTAAAGAAACTGTTCAGCACCTGAACGCAGCAACAAAGAGGCATTTACAAAACAGCACTTGAATGCATCACGATGCAAATGCCAAGTATGCAAAAAATACAAACTGCATGTAAACTTTGATTGATCAACAATGTGAAGAAAGTTTCACCCCTCTGCTTCCTGTCATAGACTAAAACCAGAGACTGCAAGGAGAGTAGAAAGTGATACAGTAAAAATGATACATAAACGTAAAAATATACTGGGAAAATATCATATTAGTACATAACATACACAGTGCAATCCAATAACAAAAAACAGAGAGACACACACACACACACACACACACAAACACACACACACACAAGCTCATTACACCATTTCCTTGTTTGCAACTTGAGGCTTGGGTAAGACACACACACACACACACACACACACACACACACACACACACACACAAATCTAGTCTGTCCAATTGAGCTTGCTGGCAAGAAACATCTTTTTAAATGACCTGCTAATCCCCATCAAACCTGACTGAGACACAAACACACGGTCCTGATAAACTGTTATCTGTAACCTGTGGCTCAACTTTATTGAAACTGCACACGACAGAGATCAGGGAGGGATGAAAAAGTAATCAATATCTAAATAATTCACAATTTTATGGAAGTCGTATGTGTGCATGTGTGTGTGTATGTGTGCCCCTACCTGCCCAGTAGATAAGCTGTTCTCTGAACACAGAAACACTCCTTGCAGGCCATCATCTCCACCACCACAAGAAAAACCCAACTCCTTCCTGTTTCCCCTGTGTGCTCTTCCTGTTTACTTCCTGCGTTCTTCAATTTCCTGTTTTGTGACATGTTCAAAGCTTATTGGGGTTTCCCATCTGCACTTGAACGCACCATGGCATTTAGCTTATTGCATGTAAGTAAATTTCATCCTCTCTCTCCGGCTGTTTACACGTCCTTAGCTGCCGTGAAAAAAGGAAATCTCTCGTTCGTCTCCTCCTCCTCCTCCTCCATGATGGCTGTCTGGATTAACAACGCACACCCATCGGCATCATGGGATATCAAAAAGATTAGTGCTGCCTGCCCAGCAGCAGATTGGACTTTCCACTCAATTTCTTGTTTTATGTCCTGACACCCATTTATGCGTCTGTCATTATTCCTTGTGTACGTGTGTGTGTGTGTGTGTGTGTGTGGGTGTGTGTGTGTGAAAGGGCGAGCGAAAAAGATGGAGACTGAATAAGTGTGTGTGAAAGTGTGTGTGCTGTAAAGCTGCCATTGTCGCTGTTACACAGTCGTTTTTTGCACACCCACTGCTGTAATCCTCTTACACACATGCATGCACACACACGCACTTACACTCACCAAATGGTGTCGTTGGCCTGTCCACATGGTAAACGGTGAGGTTTATTCTGACACTGCTGAGAGAGAGAGAGAGAGGGAGAGAGGGAGAGAGAGAGAGACTTTGTTCAGTGACTGGGGTGGAGAGTTCAAGCATGTTTATGAGTGTGTGGCAGTGATAAGTAGGTAGAAGGCTTCCTCTATCTCTCCTCTCACTCTGTGCATGTGTGTGCGTGCGTGTGAAAAGCATTAGTTTCATTTGGTGAAACTGTGTGTGTGTGTGTGTGTGTGTGTTAGGTGCTAACAGTTAAGAGACCAAAGCTGCAGGTTGTACTCTTCCTTGTGGTCAGAGAATCACATTACACCAACCAACACCAGAACAGAACAGAACAGAATGGATTTCACCTTATCACACTTACATAGTTTATGTCCACGGAATGCGGAAGTATCTATGTGTCATTGATCGGAAACAACAGCGGCGTGCAGTTCATCGTCATCTTCATCTTCCCCCTTAAGACACTTCAACCAGCCCCCATCTTCAGCAACAGCATCACTGGGTGAAAACACAGCAAATGAAGCCACTCAACGACATAAACGGAGAGCAGATGATCAGAATGGTCAATGTATTGCGTTAAAAAGTTGACTGATAGCGCGACGACCTTTGCCCAACAACACGGTTCGTTAACAACAGGCGGAAACTCCAGCAGAATTACGTTTAAAATTAACATTCAAAGCGTTTCTGTGTTAAATAAAGTTCTTTGTGTTCTAATGAATGAAAAATTAGCGGCATATATGCGTCACTTACCGGGATAATCGGAAGGTTTGTGTGGACCGATACCAACTTTCCCTGTCTTCCAGTCAACCGGTTTGTTTTGACTGGAAATTTGCCGGAGAGCTGAAGTATCGCGAGAACTTCCCTTGATGTAATTTCCGTACCTTACCACAAGATGGCGTAAGACATCAATATTATATTATATTATATTATATTATATTATATTATATTATATTATATTATATTATATTATATTATATTATATTATATTATATCATAAATTCTGTTCAAGATAGGTAAAGATATGTCTTTCTTTCCTGTTATCTCAATTTCAGTCACTCCCTGTCTCTCATTCTGTTCCTCTCTCTGTCCCCCCCCACCTCTCTCTCTCTCTCTCTCTCTCTCTTTCTTTCTCTCAGTCATTGTCTCGCTCTGTCTCTCACGGTAGGCAGTAGGTCAGGATGGAGGTGACAGCTATTTATCTATTTCTCTGTGAGTAACATCACGTTTATGTTGCATTTAATATTTATTCCTGTTTTCATGTACTAAGTAACACTGCTATATGAAATTTAAAAAAATTGGGTCAATCCATTTTTCCAGCACTGATATCAGAATTAGCTTTTACACATTCTTCATATTTTCATTTACAGTCTGCGCATTAAGTTCAGAAATCAGAATGCCATTATCCTGTCCTCAGTTGGACGATGTCACTCTTCTTTTATTGTACTAAGAGAAAATCCTGTTATTTTCAATCTCTCCCTCTCAGGGCTGAATTCACTGCACTCTGCTTACACTCTAGGTAAGATTAATGTCAGTGCTATGAGAGAAAAAGTAGGAAAAGTCATTTATATGTTCCCATATTTAACCTCTGACATTTCTGGGTTATTTTGGATATTTGACTGTTATTGTTTTCCTTTTTGTGATCATTAGCAATTGAGGGCTTTCACAGGTTTTTACTGTTTTTCTGTTAGTCAGAGATAGAACTGTATCACCGTTCCATGAGTTATTATGGAATGATATGGAAAAGTCAGAAAAGATCACACAAAAGCTGGATCCTCAACTTTCTGACCTTTGACCCCTTTCTGAAGTTTGAGTTTTCAGGCTCAGCATTTGATTGATGTACAACAATTATTCTCTTTTTCCTTTTTAAAACAATTTAATCATGGTGAACTGAAGGAATACATGCTTTGTATCAGGCTAATGCTGAGGGAAGATAGTCTCTATTTAATCACGTCCTCTTCTTCTCCCTCATCTCCTCCAGTCTCTGTGACCGTCGCTCCCAACAGATCCCAGTTCTTCAAGTATGAAAGGTTCTCAGTGAGCTGCGAGGGGGAGGAGGGAGGGGGCGCTTTGGCTGGTTGGATTGTGATGAAGAAAATGGAGGATGGGGAGGTTTGTCTCGATAAACCGCATTCGGAGACTGATTAGGATCCATCCTCTGGGAAGAATGAATGTCTGAACCTACTCTAATTTTTCAAATTATAATTGCGTATAGGAGAGTCCGTGCTCGTCCCCCTGCTCCATCACGGCTGCTTTCCCGGCCACAGACAGCGGCGACTACTGGTGCCAAAGTGTACTGGGAGCAACCAGCAACTCTGTCAACATCGCAGTTACTGGTAGGTGAGAACAAGCGAGTGTTTTAAGGATCCACTGAGCGTTGATGTCAGAGAAACACTACAGATTCCTATGTGGTTTGTCATTCAGATGGCTCAGTGATCCTGCACAGTCCGGTTCTTCCCGTGATGGAGGGTGGTGCCGTGACTCTGCTCTGCGTGCCAAAAGAAAAGGCGCCGCCCTTCATCCTCGCAGTCAACTTCTACAAAGATGGCCTCCTCGTGAGTCGCAGCTCCACGCCTCAGATCACCGTCCATGGCATCTCCAGATCTGATGAAGGATTCTACAAGTGCAACGTGTCGGGAGGCGGAGAGTCGCCATCGAGCTGGCTGAGGGTCAGAGGTCAGTGCACCACTTTAACTGATCCACTCAAGTAGGAACTAAAATGTTGATTGTGTGACTTTGACTGGCCCACAGCGCCGCCTGCAGGCCAGAATGCTCCGTCTCCAGGCATGACGCTCCACAGACTGGTGTGCCACGTCACGGTGGGAGTTCCTTACCTGGTGTCCACCATAATACTGGGACTGATTTACAGAGACAGAAAGAAAGGTGACACACACATGTGCACGGACACACACACACACATACACATGATGCTGTCAACATGTAGGTCAACACATACATACATTTTTTAATTATCGACCGCATTTCTGTGCTATAATGTGAAAATGCCACGTATGTCTCAGCATCTCAGGCCAGGAAGAGGCAGAAAACCAATGATGTCATCATGGAAAGAGTCACATGGTAACCATTGGTGACCTCTGACCAGTGAAAGGGAATCGCACAAAATCAACAGTTTTCTTTTTCTTTCTTTCTTTCTTTCTTTCTTTCTTTCTTTCTTTCTTCCTTTCTTTCTTTCTTTCTTTCTTTCCTTCTTCTTCTTCTTCTTCTTCTTCTTCTTCCTTTCTTTCTTTCTTTCTTTCTTTCTTTCTTTCTTTCTTTCTTTCTTCTTCTTCTTGCATTCTCAGTCATTTTTGTGCTGCGCTTATTTATTATTGCTGTCACTGTAAGGTATCAAATAAATTAGAGCTTTGGTTGTACATTTACATTTACATGATTTGTTTTTCTAATAAAATGTCTTTCTATGCAGCTGTGTGATACATGTCTGTGGTTTGTGCGTTTCCTGTAGATGCAACATAAATACGCTTAACATTAACCCAATGCGTTTGACAGGAATTGAGTGTGTTGGTACCAGACTGGGCACTGTGTGTGTGTGTGTGTGTGTGTGTGTGTGTGTGTGTGTGTGTGTGTGTGTGTGTGTGTGTGCTGGTATCGTTACTATTAACATGCATATGAGTCTAGTAAATATGCAACACTATTTGATGATTTGACGTAATATAACAATACTACAGGAGAGTACAAGCAACATCAAGAGGTTGATGAGTTCTGTGATTTATGTCATGTTTACACTTGAAACAAAGGTACAGAGGAGGGGAACGCTATGTGCTGGAACCACCCACACACACACAAAACCACTCATACTGAAACCACACATACACACACAGATAGACGCACACACACAGTCACACAGCGGATATGTGTAGACCTTATAGCAGCCAGCTATGGAGTCAAACAAATCGTCTTTTTCACATACAGTGGAATAACACCAAACTATATGGAAACGTGCAGGGTGACGTGGCGCCATAAGAGTGCGATGCTTAACCTCAATGTGAGCTGTAATGTTTGGGCTTCAGCGACCAAGCAACACCTTCATCATCACTTCCTGTCTTTAAACCGACAAACAGCGGCAGTCAGACACTTCCTGTTTGACCAGAAATTGCATTGTGCAGAAACACCTGCCCAACACACACACACACACACACACACCTCTTTTTTCTCTTTTATGTACTGTTCTCGTTATTTTTGCCCCTGTGAGTGTGTTTGTGGATGTTATCAACAGATTACGATTTTTTTTAAATTTTGTAAATAGGTGGGTCAAGGGATGTTGTATCAGATTTTAGAAGTTAATAAGTTAGTAAGATATTAGCTTTAGAAGTTAATACATTTTTAACTTTGTATTTATTTTTTTGATCTATTCCTGTGTGAACAATATATTACCACTAGATAGCAGCAGAGACTAAGGACGGTGCAGCCACTCATTTCGCTCTCGACCTGGACCAGTAGGATTCAGAGCTCCATCCGGGCCAGTTCAGCCATTATTGATTATTGATTCCCATTCATATCTCTTAAACTAATACCGATAATGAGATCAAACAAGTTACTATAAAGCGAGGCAGAACTCAAAAGTCAATTGTAGTGTGTGTGTGTGTGTGTGTGTGTGTGTGTGTGTGTGTGTGTGTGCGCGCGCGCGCGCGCGCGTGTGTTTGTGTGTGTTTGTGTGTGATTTGCTTGCCGAAAGCACCGCCCACCCGGTAAACACAGTGAAAGAAACCGAGCAGCTTCCGTTAAGAGCAGCAGAACAGGAAAACACTTCCGGGTTTGTGTGTTTTGTGTTTTGTGTGTGTGTGTGTGTGTGTGTGTGACTTTTCCCTGCCGCCTGCAGTGTGAGAAGTGAAGTTTTTTTTTAATTCACATTCAGTTTCGAGGTTAAAGCGTTAAAATGATGAGGAGAAACTGACGAGAGGAAGAGGAGGAGAAGGAGGAGACTGTAAAGGCTGAAGGTAAAACAGAGTCAAAGTGACTCCTTTGGGCGCTGCTCTCTCTCTCTCTCTCTCTCTCCCTCCCTCTTTCTGTGTCGATGAAAACACTCTAATCATCAATTAAGTTCTTACTTATTACGACTTTATCCGATGAATTATTAACACGAAACAGTTTAAATCCGATAGATTAGGATCAGAAACACATTAAACTACCTACTGTACATCCTTAACAGTATAAACGTGTACAGAAGCATGACGGTGGATAGGGAACTGACTTTGTTCTGTGAGAGGAAGAAGTACTACAGTTTAGGAAGTACTTTTACTTTTACGTTTTTGTGTGTCTTAACACTCAGAGAGGAACACACAGTTTAATGAGGTGGTTTGTGACAGCAGGGATCAATGTTGAACATTTCCCTTGAAACACTGCGGCTGGTGCGTTTGTACTTTGTACACACTGTACAGATTGGATTATAAAACACTTTATTACTTACAAACTATCTGTGGGTGTAACTTCACTCACCCACAATGACTTACAATCCTCCATCAACAACTGCTAGGCTTGACTAGGGTTGATTGATAAGTAGAGAGCCTATGATAATAAAGAATAATAGGAATAGTATAGGAATTAATAAAAAGTTGCAGTGATAGAAAAGCCCTCCACAATTGATATGATGTCGTCTGAAACTTTAGTTCTTCTCATATGATGATCACCTGAGGTCCAGTTTGTTCCTCTTGGTCAGCCTCATCTTGTAACTGGGCTACAATAGCTGCACAGAAACATTACAGCCATTGCAAACTTGCTTATGTGTCAGGCTCAAAAAAGCTTATCAGTTAACAATATTGGACACCCAATCGAGTAATCGGTGACTTGCTTTGTCGCTGATTTTGTCTCCCTTATTTATATGTCATTTGGACTGGAATCCAACCATAATGTATCCATAAAGCTGTGACATGCAGTTTATGTATCTTACCACTAGATGGCGGTAGATCACAACAGGGACTGAACTGAAGCAGGTTGCTGTGTTTCTGGCGCTTCACCAGTAGGCGTCGCTCTTTAGGTACAGAGGCCGCCTCTCGTCCTCCACTGAAAGTCCATTTTGACAACATTTACTGTAAAAAGTAATGTACAATTTTCACGTCAAATTCCCAGCTCTAAATAGAAAGTTTAAGAAATAATATTCAGAGGGATATATGCATATCGCTTGTTTTAGACAGAGTCAGATGAGAAGACCTCAGTTTGACCTCCATGTGTCACAGTACATAGACAGGTCCAGGACATATTTAGCGTAGCTTAGCCTAAAGACTTGTCAGTGACGGACCACACAGCTTATTGTTATCTTTTCATTTCCTGAATAACACAGTTTATTAAAAAAGTAATCCCAAGAAATAAAACGAGACAATGAGATGGGAAACTAAATGATGTTTCCTCTTTTGTTTCCAGAGGGTGAGGAGGAAGAGGATGGAGGAGGCAGAGCCTAGAGGAGGTGTCAGCATGGAGTCTAGGGTCACAAAGGAGGACACTACTCCCATGGTGAGACGGCGTGAAAGGGTGGAAGACAAAATGAACGATATCTATGTTTATGTATAAGGGGATACTTCTGTTTCTGACTCCGAACGTATCCATGAAAGTTCATTTTTCCCCAATTTGTCAGTGGGGGGTGTGTGTGTTATCTTGTGTTACTTGTGCAGATATAACACTGACACACAGCTGGCTGATTCACACTATTCACACACGCACATTTAATGCAAACAAATACAGAAAAGAAAAGGAACAGCTCACAATTCCAACAATGTTATCAGTAGCTGTCATGCAAACAAAGCAAACCTGTGTAACAAACAGTGAGAAGACAAGAGAGTGAATGAAGCGGATGGGAACATGTGTACTGTGTGTGTGTGTGTGTGTGATAAGGCCTCTATTGATCCGGATTTACACACCAGGTAATGGGCGTGGTCTTTGTGCTGTGACATCACCAGGTGACTCACCTATAGAGTGAGCTCGCTGATGGTTACAACCATGAAGTTTAAGTACTAAGTACTAAGTTTATCAGAAATTAAAACAAATGGCTTATGCTGCATTCAGGGGATAGTATTTTTTTTATATATATATAAGTAATTATATATTATATGTACTGTATATGTATTTACACACACAGTACCAGTGAAAACATTCACAAAACTAATAAATGACAATTGTATCTGTGCATAAAGTGAATTTTTTCGCTTGAAGAACTTCTAGAAAGCAGCCACCGGCCAGTTTCTCTAACCTTTGTAAAGAGCAAAGGTGTGTGTGTGTGTGTGTGTGTGTGTGTGTGTGTGTGTGTGTGTGTGTGTATAAGGGAGAGAAGCTCTTTGCGTCACTACATGCCTCGCTGTCTCTTCGATGCGACGCAATGTCTTTGAGCCAAATTACTTTAGCCTGACCTCCACAGGCGTGTGTGTGAGAGAGTGCGTGCGTGCGTGCGTGCGTGCGTGCGTGCGTGCGTGCGTGCGTGCGTGCGTGCGTGCGTGCGTGCGTGCGTGCGTGCGTGCGTGCGTGCGTGTCCGTGTGTGTGTGTGTGTGTGTGTGTCTGGTAACATAACATCCCTTCTTTTACAGTCTACTCCAAGGTTTGAGAAACATTGACACACACACACACACACACACACACTTAAACAACTACCACTGTGAGATTTATGTTTTGTAATCGTTCCTAATTGGAAACCACACACTGATGTATGTGTCATCTGCATCAGGTGACTATTTCCTCTGTTGAGTGTTTCGGTGACCTCTGACCCCTTTGCCTGCTGCCAGTCACAACAGATAGCGATCACCTCTGTGGCGACCTGAATACCTTTTTGATGTGGATTCTCATTGGGCCCCTTGTAACTCTGCTTCCCATAGGAATCCCTTCACCTGTTGACATGCTGCTCTCACTTGTGACCTTTGACCTTTTCACTGTTGATTGCCTGTTACGTTCCTGTTCATGGGATTAAGGTTTATGCTTATTTCAGTGGCTGGAGGGAAGTTGGAAATGTGCAGTTCCAGCTTGGAAAATGAAGCAGATTAGCCCTCACAGCCGACCTCTGATTTCTTCCACGCTCACACGCCAAATCGCTTAGTTGCTGAAAGGCTCCTGGGCAGAATGAATAAGGCTGCAATAAAAGCCTATGATTTATCTTGAGGAGCGGACTTGAAATAAGCATCTTCTGGGAACAACTGTGTTTTTGTGGTGGTTATTATAATATGAGGTATAGTGGTCATAAAAAAGACACTGTTGACCATCAACAATTCACTAAACTCTTCCTTAATATTTGAAGATCGTGTCAGGTCAGATTGTGCCAGGTTGTGTCCAAGCTGACCATGACCGTGACCTGGAAAAGCCAATAAAAATGGATGAAAATGAATCTTTATGCACAGTGGAATGCTGACTACAGGCATGTGCAACACTGTGATATGCTGCCCCCCCTTGTGGCAGTGCTGTTTTATGCCCTTATTCAAAGCAGTTTTCAGAATCTTAACACTTTTCTTCATGTGTTTCCCTGAAGGAGGCGAACAGTAACTGCAACCACACTGACAACGGTGCCACTTCCTGTCCAGCCGAGGCCAGCCCAAAGATCGCCATGGAAACGGGGCAGGGAGAAGGTAAGCAACTGCACGGCGGTCGTCATAATTTGTATTAGCATCTTTGCGGGAACCTACTGAAACTTTTGACCTCAACACCAGATGTGGCAGTGACCCCTCAGAAAACAGGAAGGGGAACAGTGGTCGTCCAAGGCAACAGCAAGAACATAGCCAGTGAGAAGCTGCAGAGAGTACGCAACTGGAGCATAACTACTTATAAAGTGAGAGAGCGAGGGGTGCATATCATTGTTGATTGAGAGCTGATAATTAGTAATAATAGTAGTAATAACCGATATGGTTCGGTGTGCAGTGTACTCGGCAGGCTCTGGCAGAGAGGATGGGTCAGGGGTCACGTACGGTGGATTTGGACCTGGAACCGCGACTCGAGCTGCTACAAGATGACCGGCAGCGCTACAATCACATGACAAAGCTGGCCCA
Organism: Genypterus blacodes; assembly: GCF_046128005.1. Lineage (NCBI taxonomy): Eukaryota > Metazoa > Chordata > Actinopteri > Ophidiiformes > Ophidiidae > Genypterus > Genypterus blacodes. The sequence continues at coordinate 205,729 of NW_027466969.1, forward strand.
GTCTTTGGCCAATCAGATTGCACAGTTTGCAGTTACCCAGAAGACGCTGGGTGACGCCTTTGCTGACCTCAGCATCAAAACGCCGATGTTGCATGTGAGTAAACATCTAAAGCCTCACTAGTGCCCCCCCAAGGCTGTGATGGTCATTACAAAACCGTTAGATGGATGAAAAAAATGGAGTTGGTTCAGCTGTTTACCAAGCTTTACCACTAGTGGGGCTAAAAGAAAGCATATTCAGTGTTTCCTGATGGTGGCGCATCTCTCACTCTCAGGTGGAGTTTGGCATGAACGCCGAGGCTCAGAGGTTTCTTTCTAAGAGCGGGGAGACTTTGACGGCGTCCATTAACTCCTTCTCTACTGACATGAACACGCTAGTCAACAAAACCATCGAGGACACCATGATCAACACCAAGCAGTACGAGGCTATCAGGTGGGTGGAAAGCACTTCCTGTCACCTGTACGTTTGGCGATTATAAGAAAACAAGGGAACGAGTTTCAAATCCTGCGACTATTTCTATCCCCCCCCCAGGATCCAGTACGATGCGTACCGCGTGGACCTGGAGGAGCTGAACATGGGTCCACGCGACGCCATCACGCTGCCCAAACTAGAGCAGGCCCAGAGAGACTTTCAGGTCCAGAGGGAGAGGTACCAGAAGATCAGAGATGACCTGTCTGTCAAACTCAAGCTGCTGGAGGAGAACAAGGTGAGAGCGACGCGTCCAGGCGAAGAGAAACGATCAATTGTTGATTATCAATTATTTGAGTTTAAGATTCATTGATTCATCGTGTGTTTCCAGGTCAAAGTCCTCCATAAAGAACTCTGGTTGCTCCATAGCGCCGTAGCGTCCAACAGTTCGTCCTGTTACGAGTTCCTGGTGCAGAACGTTCGGCAGGGCGACGAATGCCTCAGTAACCCCAGTGTGGACGCCCCCTCCTGGCTGGAGGAAGACGGCTGAGGACAAACCAAGCCAGACCAAAACAGATCACTCAGGTTCTGCCAATGGACATGTTTTGGATTGTGATCAGATGAGGTTTCACATTTCCTGAACACTGCTTGGCAGTACTGGAGGTCCATCAGAACTTTCAATGTTCAGACTCAGTTTCTGAAATGACTTAGTTACTTAGTTAAAAAGTTAATTTATACCAGAAGGAAACTGAATGTTGTGCATTAGGGATGTCTTTCAGGGTTCTTCTCCAGGTCTGGAACAATCTGGAAAAATGGAGGTGGATCACTTTGAGTATGTTCAGATGATGGGCATTAGTATCAGAGGTCTTCAGTCCTGCATCGGGTCCGAACCTACAGCTTTTCTGACCTTACATAGGGTTAGAGACCCCTGCGTTAGCTTCAGTTTATTTATGCCAGGGGATGTAATCGTTTGGACTTTGCTCTGCTCTGGAAAAGGTGGATTGCGTTAAGATATTGTTTTTGAAAGTGCTGAAAATTCACACACCGAATCATTGTAAGTATGTGGAACAGACGGTCTGAAAACACTTTGCCATACCATAAATACACCCAGTTACTTTGCTTTGCAGAAAAATGGTTGAGAAAACTCCAAATTGCCTTGACGATTTTTGAGCTTTCCTTTCTTCAATGTATAATCTACTTAACTGTCACACACATGAGCGTGTGCGCGCACACACACACACACACTTCCTGGTTGTCGTGCTCCAGTGTGTTTGGGAGTAAAAACCAGTTAATCCTCTGTGAGGCATTAAGCTTCTTTCCTTTGAACTTTAAAACTTTCAGCCTCACTGCAGGAAAACAACTCCACTGTTCAATGACCACATATACAACATACAAGAGCCCATATAATACACCTTTCATACAACACCCAACATGCACAACATACAACACCCTACATGCACAACATACAACACCCTTCATGCAACATGCAACACCCTACCTACATGTTGCATCAATGTTAACTAAGTGAGCTCTGTATGTGATCAATAGAAGTGACCAGTGGACACTCAGGTTCATTGCATGAAGGTGTTTTATCCTACACACACACGCACACACACACACACACACACACACAGCTGTAATGTACCTACAGGTAACTTGGTGAGAAATATTTATGTATCTTATGTTTTCCCTTCATGTTTACCCGTACTGTAGCTCCCAAACAAGGACCAAAATGTACAGAAGCGCCAAAGTACTTTTATTCCTCTCTTATGGATGTGTGATTCCACATAAAATAGTGTATTTAATAACAAAATAAAGGCCTAAAGATTTTAAGCATTCTTAGTTATTGTGGTTTAAATGATGAATTGTTTATACAGACAATGGTTTGTGGTGGACAGAAGAGGACACTGATGTTTTACATGGTAAGTTTGGTCTGTTTGTGGTTCTCTTGGGCTGATTTACTTTAAATGGAGGCAATTATTCACCAGGCAACAACTCGCAACTGATTCCGTGTGTGTGTGTGTGTGTGTGTGTGTGCGTGTCTGCGTGTCTGTGTTTCTCTTGTATCCAGGCTCATTTTCCCAAACATCTCTACAGCGATGAATGAGTTTCTCACTACAGGGCAACTCTAACACAACACACACACACACACACACACACACTTTGCTACCCCTTGGTCTTTTCTAAGAAAAGGAATACTGAGCAACACTAACAGACACAAGCAATGGACAAGAAGGTGTGTGTGCTAGAGAGAGAGAGAGAGCAGGGAAGCCTTTCAGTATGTTGATGCCAAGGGAGGGGCTGGCAGAGGCCCTTATCTGTCATGGACACACACGCACGTACACACACAGTATAGTCGATCGTTGTTAATTTTACACCCGGTCCTTGCCCAACACTTTAATGTAATATTGACAAACTGTATATGCCTGTGTGTGTGTGTGTGTGTGTGTGTTTGTGTGTGTGTGTGTGTGTGTATGGCATCCTGACAGGTGGGCGTGTACAGGATAAAGCGCTTTCTTTCCACCTGAGTGATCACGCATGCGCACGCCAAGGCTACCTCTCCCCCTTCCTCTCTCTCTCTCTCTCTGTCTCTCTCTCTCCCTCTCTCTCTTGCACGCGCACGCACGCGCTCATAGCCGGTGTCAGGCGGCTGCACAGTGCACAGCGCGCGCGGCGTTCTTTTGGATCCGGAACGGTACGCGTTGTTTTGCAAGGAAATTCCATTTCTTTTTCAAACGGGACTTCTGCACCGGAGCGTCCCCCGCTTCTTCTGCTGTCTCTCCCCGGTAAGTGTACGGCACATTCCTCCTCCATGTTCGATCTCCGGTGACTCACTCCGGTTCAGTGAAACGCACCGCGCAGTGTATGAAGTCACTGGAACGCTGCTGGCACTTTGTCAAGCCTGCTGTTTTCCCATAAATCATAGTGCATATTGTGTATATTATAGTGTTATTCCTGTGACTTCCACTCAGTAATAAGCCCTTACAAACTTTAGGGCTTTAATTCAATGTGCTGTGCTTTCTCTGTACCATTCTTACATTTACATTTTCTTTACAACTGCTACAATATCCCTGTATAGTGAACAAAGTCGTGTTTATGGTACTCAATAGGACGATGCACTGGCTTCATCTTTATTTGTCTGACTTTATTTTTACCCGCACAATGATTCATGCACGTATCCAATATTTCTTTCTGGACTTACTTTGTGTCCATGTACATTCAGATGCTCTTTCCTGTGGTATAATATTGCCATGTTATCCTCTTTCTAATGTATTTTTTCACTCTATTATTCATACAGTATTTCTGCAGTGGTATCTCTATAATATTCCTACGATATATATAAGCTAGTTAATAAAGACTAATAATCATATATAGACTTAAAATGTATCTATGGTACTCAGTTTACGGCTTATTCTCACTCTGGAGCTGATATACTGTGTGTATCTAATATATAGATTAGCTTACCATAGTAGTACCAGCAACAGTATAGTGGTACTCTGCTCTGCTTTGACCTTTCCTCCCATAGTACCCTCAGTGTTACAGTCCTATAGTGTCCTGCAGTTGTCTTTGGCTTTGCATTGTTTATAATCTTCCTTCACTTTGGGGTAATTCTTGTGATTTACACATCTGCTGATTGTTTTAATTAATTAAAGAACCTCTAATTTTACAGTGTGTGAAAAATAATTATGAAACCTTACCATTAATCACCGTTAAGTACATTTATGAAACATCAAATCAAGAAACTTTGACCAAAATTGCACTCATTGATCCTGTTGCTGTGCAATTAATTGACTAACCAGTCATTTAATTTTTAAACTAATTTGTATAGTACCCCTCTGAATTTGGAGTCTATAGGCTTGGACAGTTCTTCTTCATGAAAATAGATGCAGTGCAGAAAATAAAGTGCAGCTGCATGAATTCAAAGGTAAAAGCACCTACAGATACACATATGTATGAAATATATTGTTACAGTTTTGAACAGGTTTTCAGGCTTCAGGCCGTTGAAACCCTTCCTGCACACGTCAACACACACAACTACAAACACACGGAACTCATTTGTTTTTCTTACCTGAAGCTCTCAGACAGTTCTGACAAAATGATAACACTTCTGGAAACATGTGCAAACTATTCTAAGTGTTTTTATTCACTGAAAAGTATATTATGTGTCAAACATTTGACATGACTGGTCTTCTTTGTACTCAAGTGAGACAATGTCTGAGTGAGGGAGTATTGCTTGAGGGCACTTCAGCAGAAGAACAGCTGCTGGTGATTTGAATCCGCAACCTTTTGTTAGAAACAGTGGGGACTACTGTAAGCCAGGTGCCATACTTGTTCTCTCTGTACAGAATCATTCCACCAAACTGCACATTCATTTCACTTTTTCTACTGGTATCTAATATTCATTGATTGGATCGAGAAAGCTGAAAAAGGGTGTACATAAACTCATTAACATTAGCTAACAGTTGTAGTACTATAGCTAAGTATACTTATAGGCCAACGCCAAACCAAACAGTTTCATCAGGGTAACTATTAGCAAAGAAGAAAAAATCAAATAGCTAAATGAGCTTCTTTGGTGTCCCATGATAGCCTAACTGTACTGTTGGCTAGCCAAAATGCTGAATAACCTAGGTCATTAGCAAACCTGAACCCAACTGTCTGACCTGCAAAACGTCTAGCTAACCATTAGCTAATCTGACCCAAACCACCTTTGCGTTGTAGCTAAAACATTAAAACGTGAGTTAACTAATTAGCTAATCACATAGCTCTTGTTAACAAATGTGGAATGTTTCACGCTTTTGATGCTTATTTTAGTTCACAGTGGAGGTTTTCCCAGCAGGAGAGCTGTGTGCGTGTGTGTGTGTGTGGTTGAGTCCCCCTGCTTGTTCTCCCCCCAGACATCCCAGCTGACTGTATCCAGGCTACAGTACTTGCTGAAGGTCTGACCCTCCGATCCTCCTGGAGCTCCAGTGAACACGCGCACAGGCTGGCATTTAGAAACAGGAACTGATACTGTCTGTCTCTCTGTCCATATGTCTGTCTCTTTCTGTCTCCATGGCAACCCCCCAGACAAAACGATGCTCAGCCAGCTGTTGGCTTTGCTCAATAACCTCTCCGACCATAAAACCAAGCAGTAAACTCCAAGAAAAGACTAATCGCTCACTCAGCCGAGCCGTGAAAAGAGATTTAGTTGAGATTTTCTTCTTTTTGAACGACTTCACTCGTTTTGGCCAAATGGAAGCGAAAAGTAAGCCAAAACTTGATGTGCTGTCTATGCTAATTCTATCTGAAAGACAATTGTAATGTTTATCCTGTCAATGTGGGGGGTCCGCAGTGAACCCCACACCACCTTATCCTTACAACACACACACACACACATACACACAGAGAGCGAGAGAGAAAAGGGACACGTGCGTTTACGGTTGTTTGTCCGGTAAATAAGGACAAGGCTTTCTGCTCTTCAGGGAATTAACTGTGGTTTCCATGGTGATGGTGCGTACCGTTGTGTTCAAAAGATGTTCCAGGGCCCTGAAAAGTTTCAGAACAATTTCGTAGTTTTTCGTGTGCACTTTCTGCAATAATTTCTGCACAATTCAGAGATTTGCTTTACTCTCTGTGGACTCTATTTGTAGGGTCCAAGTACTTGTATTTTCTGATTAGTATTTGGTTTCTGGGTTGTTACAGAGTTTTAGGTTTTGGATGATTTGTGGTCCCTAATGGTTTCTGTAATTCTGGGTCATTTTTTTGCTTGTTTCTTAGACCGTTTCCAGGATAGTTCCCCAACAGTTCTGGTAGTTTCTGGGGTAGCTTCAAGTAGGACTCGGTGGTGTTACTAGGTTGTGTCTGGTTCACTTTTGGGCAGATCCTGATTTGTCGCAGCTTCGCTTCATCCCCTGTCATCAGCGTGACTCCAATCTGAGTTCATATATGCAGAGCGACTGTGTGGTTTGTTAAATTGAGCCGGCTTGCCGCTGTAATCCTCAAATAGAGGCGTCGGGAGATCTGTCAGCGCCGGAGAAAATGTGTGAGCTCATCTATCAGACTACAGAGCAACAGCCAGCCAGCCTGTAAACCAACAGAAATGTCAAGAGAGGAAAAATCTTTATAAAGCGCCTCAGACTCATGCGTTGCTGTCTGCAGTTTTTTCTCTCATAAAGTGAATCTAGCGCCTCTGCTAACCTGTGTGTCATGGGAAAACAAAGGCTGCAGAGGATCGGGTCCCACCTTTAAAACCTCAACAATCCAATGCGCAGTCCAGCATCACTTAACAATCTGACTGGTCGACTCTACCAACAAGCAAGGCTTTGTTTACGTTTTCACATAGGGGTGAAAACACATTTGTTTCCAGACTTCTTCTATGGTTTATGTAGGTTGTGGAAAAGAATAACAGCCCCCTTATCCTTTCATAGTGCAAATACCAGCATCACCACGTTGCTGCCAGGGGCCTCAACAGCACAGTTTGATGCTAAATTGATGATGATGATGATGAGTAAGAGGAGGAGGATGTAAGCCATAAACAATCTTAACCTCTCAGGAGGATTGTTGTTGTTATGCAGAAACAGGGCCCAGGCTTTGAAGGCTTTTTAAAGGTGCTGTACTTGTTGATATTTCTGCATCACACAGACACGTTGTATCTTCATTTACAACACATGGACTGATGTTGGGATGTGCGTGCCTCTGTCCACAGTCAGTCGTCTGAGGCTGGAAACTTTCTGAACCAAACCTCAGTGATTATCAGGGATTAGAGAGAATCCTGCTGCTTTTCCCGCTGCACACTTTGTCCGTTTTCCCTCAGCAGAAACATTCAGCAAACGGCATTTATTCCCCCACATTTTGGATCCACGTCTTTCCTCGCTTTGGGATTTAATTGACATGACTGAGACATTTATTATCCTTTGCAAGTCACTGCAGAAACTGGAAACCTTTGTCCTGAAATGAATTCCCACATCTTGGAAAAAGCATAAGTGTGACTGACAGTATGGATAGCAGTGAATTAAAGAGACAGGCTGCTGTAACCTTTTCCTGCTCCATGTCTTTCAAAGCCACCTGTGCTGCGGAGAGAGCATGGAAACCTCCAGATTACATCACTCACACATGACTTTTGTTTAATTAATATCCTGTCACACAGTATGAGTCATTACAGCTGCGTGTGTGTGTGTGTCTGTCCTCTGTTGTCCTCGGGGTGTGTGTGTCCGTGCGTGAGAGGTGAGGTCAAATGAATTTGTACTGTCAATATTTGTCAGTGCATTATTTCTCAAACAGGTTTGAAGTGGTGTGTGTGCGTGTGTGTGTGTGTTTCTACGTTTTGAACTTTCACTGGCGGCCATTTTGGCTCCTCCTTAGATCAAGCCTCATGATGTTGCCATGGTAATCATTATAGGAATTGTACTACAATCACGCCTTCCATATACAAATTCCAACTCAGTTTACTTGACAATATTAAATTATAACATAAGAATATTTTGGACACATTTTTAAAGAATTGATTACTTGGTTTCATACCAATAATGAAGCATATTACATGTAGAAAATAAATGTTTCTGCAAGTACACAACAGCTGTAAATCTGATCCGTCACACTGTCAGTACATTAATTAGGAAGGCAAATTGATTCCAAACGGCAGAGTGGTCCAAATCTATCAATAACTAATAAGTAACTAATCACTCTCCATTGGCACAATGAAGAGGAGAACATCAGGCCTCCAGCTGATCTTGTAATTTATCAAAATCCAAAATGAAACAAAGGATTACAGATAGGCAGACCTATTTTAAAGATGATGACATTGATATGATAATGGATGTCCTCTTAAAGCCTCTGTGATGGATTGACAGAAAGAGTGAATGAAAAACCTCTTCAGGTGCAAATTACATTTTTTTAACACCTTGGTGTCTATAGAGGGATAATGTGACGTGGCATGATTGATTGGCAGGGGGGTTAAGATTCCAAAGAGTTAAAAGGCTGGTGAGACGAGGAAGAGCAGGATAGAACAGAGGGAGGAAGAGGAAGCAGAGGAGAGAGATATTTCACTGTCAGTTACTTCTTCACTCTCTCTTGTCCACCATTCTGTCACATACTGTCACCTCTCTCTCTCTCTCTCTCTCTCTCTCTCTCTCTCTCTCTCTCTCTCTCTCTCTCTCTCTCACTCTCTCTCTGTGTATTGAGGTCAGTGTAGGAATGTGGAGCAAAGGCTGAGATGGATGTATGGAGGGATCATAATTGGGTCGGCTGAGAAAAGCTAACTAACAAGTGTGCAGTCAGATCTCTCTCTCACACACACACACACACACACTTTGATCCCTCTGTCCATCCAATCAGAGACACTTTTCTGAATGAGTACACTTTCCTGTGAAGAGGAGAAGCTGCTGTTCTCCTAGTTCAGCAGGGAGATCCCTCCAGAGCTATTTCAGTACTTTGGGGGTTTGTGTGATTGGATGATGTCATCGCCGCCATGGTCCCCAAAAATTACTGAGAGTGAGTGAGCGAGCGAGTGACTCATCTTTTGTTTCTGAGCCTTTGAAGATGAAGGGAGGAGAGAGAGAGAGAGAGAGAGAGGGAGAGAAGAAAAAATTCATCAGACGACAACAAAAGGACGGGTGGAGAGAGTGACTGAGTCTGACCAGCTAGTCACACACACACACACCGACACACACCGTGACCCAGATTTTGTCGTCTGCCAAGTAAACAAACTGTCATTGTTAGTAACCCGGTGTGTTACCACGACGATCACCAGCGATCTGACCAGTTGCCACGGTAGCACATGGCAGCGGCAGCCCTGGCATCTAAAACACACACATTCTCTCTCTCGCTCTCACCCGCTCTCACCCTCTCTCTCTCTCTGTCTCTCTCTCTCTCTCTCTCTCTCTCTCTCAGAAATCATGTTGCACAAATCCCTTTCTCTACCCATCAGCAAGGCAGCATCAAATTGATCAAATTGTTGTGTGTGATGCTCTCTCTTCAACAGAAGATGAAACCGCATTAATCTTACAGCTACCGTAGATTTCCCCCTATCACTGCAGGAACCCACCATAGCTACACACACACACACACACACACACACACACACACACTCACTCACTCATTCACTGGACGGGGCAGGTTTATTAGTACCACCAGGTTAGAAGATTGATGGAACAAATTCCGGCGATCAAACATAGATGTAAAGTTATGCACTTACACACTTACAGACACACGACCCACACACACATCTTTAATTCATCATCGGGATGTGCAAAGATTCGGGGACTGTGTATATGTACTGTGTGTGTGTGTGTGTGTGTGTGTGTGTGTGTGTGTGTGTGTGTGTGTGTGTGTGTGTGTGTGTGTGTGTGTGTGTGTGTGTGAGTATTAAATAATTCACCAGCTCAGGGATTATCTGCAGTTCTTATTGCATGACAGGCCTGAACTTAACGGTGAAATGTTCTTATAGCCAGTGAAAACACAATCAGAGTGTGTAGAAACATCATGCAAAAGTCCAACCTGCAGCCTGTTTGTTGGCACAGCGATACACACACATGCCAGCCTTCAGTGGAGAAGACAAGGCGAGTCAATACCGGCACGTGGCAAGCAAATGTTTAAGTAAGATTACGCAACATCAGAAATGTTGCATTAGCCAATACATGCACATCAAATACAAATGAAGTGGTGATGCATGTCGCCGTGCCAACAGGATTTTTCCGAGTCATAAGTCTCTGTCAGTGCTTCATGTTACGCAAATTCTTTCACTTACACGCAATAAATGTAACGTACCCAGTTCTAAACATCATCGTTCTCTCCTCAGCATCCTCCTCTCAATGTGACCCTTGACCCCAGGATGACCATGACACACCAGTGCTACACTCGGCGCCTCTGCCCCTGCCATGACAACCCGTCACTACGGTGATCGACTCGCCGACCTCCTCTCGCTGCTCTCGTCCAATCAGCCGCGGGGATGCACGTCATGGGCAGCGTCTCCCCGGCCAATGAGAGAGATGGCTTTCTGGAGGAGGGCGTGTCCGACTCGCAAACTCGTCCTGCTTCTCCCTCAATGTTCGTCCAGGGCAACGGGATGAGAAGCTCTGCCCCTCCTCCACCACCGCCACCGCCACCTCCCCCACCTCCTCCTCCTCCACCTCCTCCTCTTCCTCTGCCGCTGTTTCCAGGGCTGGGCGACCCCCCGGGTGGCCTGAGGAAGAAGAAGAGGGTCAGGAGTTTCTTCTGGAAAACAATCCCAGAGGAACAGGTAGAATTACACAACCACACACAAGTTACAAGTATAGTGCATGAGTAAATGTACTCAGTTACATCACACCTGTACCTGTGTGTGTTTGTGTGTGTGTGTGTGTGTGTGTGTGTGTGTGTGTGTGTGTGTCAGGTGAAGGGGCGGGCCAACCTGTGGACTCGGGGTCGAGTAGAGCAGCAGTATCAGATCGATGTGGAGACCATCGAGGAGCTGTTCGGTCAAACAAACACCGAGATCCCGTCCACCAGGGGGGGCAAAGCAAGGAGCTCGTTCAGGGAAACCAAAGAGGAGGTGTGTGTGAGCGTGTGTGAGTGTGTGTTCATGCGATTTTCAGCCCGTCACCCACCCCTCTGTCTCTCTCTCTCCAGGTCTCCATCCTGGACTCAAAGAGAGGGATGAACATTGGGATTTTCCTCAAACAGTTCAGGAGGTAATGCCTTGTCTTGTGACTGACCACACACACACACACACACACACACACACTTCGGTCTCACAATGCTCTACACAAAGCATATACACACCCACATACTGTAAATAGAAAACTAATACAACTTTGTATTAGCACAGTACAGAAAACAAGCTAAAGATAAAGCTAGCTACTATTGCTACTAGATAAAAAAATAGTACCTAAAAAGTGAAAAACCTAAAACCTAAAAGAGTTAACTTTGCAAATTCGTATGTTAACACCACACATCGCCCTTTTCCCTACTTTTTTTACAAGTTTTTACAACTTTTCCAGCTTAATGCTCCAAATATCTGAGTTCATGATGGAAAATACAAACGACAGGTTGGTGTGTATGGTGTGGGGGTCAGAGGTTTAAATCCCAGAGAACAGAGAGGTCTGATGGGTCACAGTCTGATGGCGTGATGTGTCTCCTTGCCCTCATCGTAGGGTATTATGGGTAAACAGACTTGGCAATGGTGGCGTGTTGATGAGACGTCTCACTCGTTAAAACGGCGTCATATCCTTGTGATTTTTAAGTGTGGAACAATGTGCTGTTTTCCCAACGTTTTTACGTTTCCACGCTTGGCGAGGTTTTCGTTTCCACGCTCCGGTCTGGAGCTCAACAGGGAAGGGAGCTGCACGTTTTCGCCGTGCTTGATTTTGCAACACGCGTCAATCACAACTTGTCCCGAGTTTGCTCCCATGGTATTGACCCTATCAATACACACGCATCCAGACAAACTGCTTACCAAACACGCTGCGAGATATACAGGCGAGGGGGCGAGAGAAAGGGATGGAGAGTGAGAGAGAGAGAGAGAGAGAGAGAGAGAGAGAGAGAGAGAGGGAGAGAGAGAGAGATGGTGAGACAAACATCTTCTTCTTCCCCCCTCAGGTCCAACGAGGCCATCGTGGGCGACGTCCGCTGTGGCAACAGCGAGCCGTACGGGGCGGAGCCTCTGAGGGAGCTGCTGAAGATGCTGCCAGAGCAGGAAGAGGTGAGACTCACGCACACACACGCACGCCTCTACACACACACACACACACACACGTACAGATGTGTGTCTTTAATGGGTTTCCTGTCTCTCAGGTGAAGAAGCTGAAGTCGTACCGAGGAGACACCACTAAGCTCTCACTCGCTGATTCCTTCATGTACCTGCTGACTCAGCTTCCCAGGTCAGAGGTCACATTGTTTGCCTTCCTTTTGATCATTTCAGGGCCACGGTGGTGTTGTGTGTGACCTTATGTGACCTCTGACCTCTCTGTAGTTACTCTGTCCGTATTGAGTCCATGCTGCTGAAGGAGGAGTTTCCCGCGGCGTGTGATGTCATGAAGCGACACATCGGAATCCTGCTGTCTGCCACCAAAGGTAAACACTCCTTGTCTTCCTTCCTCCTCTTTCCTCCTTTCCTTCTGTCTTTCTTTCCTTCCTCCCTGCCTTCTTTCCTCCTTAGTGACATCCTATTCCTTCCCTCTGTGACTCCATTTTTAATTGCAATTGACAGCAGCTGCTTCTACTGCACAGTTCTCACACTTTCCTGTCTCACACACACACACACACACACCTTGACTATTTTTGGTGGCGTGTGTGTGAAGCTGTTAACTACATGAATATTAACTACTGCTTCACATGTGTACACTATGATGTCTCACACACACACATATGGAAGTGAAGATGTTTTTTTGTTAATGTGATGACTCACTCTCTCTCACTCTCTCTCTCTCTCTCTCTCTCTCTCTCTCTCTCTCACTCTCAGAGTTGATGAGTTGTGAGGAGCTCCATGCTGTTCTCCACCTCGTGCTGCAGGCCGGAAACATCCTAAACGCTGTAAGTGAGAGAGAGAGAAAGAACAAAGAGAAACGGCAGACTCAGGAGAGCGGGAAAAGATGGGGGATGGAGAGATGGAGTGGATTCATCATGTTATGTTGTCGAGAAAACTTGTATCTAAATGTATATCTACATGAAAACCTGTGTCATCGGAAGAGTTGTCATTCCCTTGTGTGCTCATGTCTGTGTGTGTGTGTGTGTGTGTGTGTGTGTGTGTGTGTGTGTGGGTGTGTGTGTTTGTGTGTGTGTGTTGCAGGGAGGATATGCAGGGAACGCAGTGGGCTTCAAGCTGTCATCCCTCCTGTCTCTGGCCGACACCAAGGCAAACAAGCCGGGCATGAACCTGCTGCACTTTGTGGCTCTGGTTAGTGAGTGTGTGTGTGTGTGTGTGTGTGTGTGTGTGTGTGTGTGTGTGTGTGTGTGTGTGTGTGTGTGTGTGTGTATTTTCCACCTCAGCCCTCTAGCTTTGAGCTAAAGGGTGGATGGATGATAATGAAACTTCTCCCCGCGTGTCCTTCAGGAAGCGCAGAAGAAGGACGACAAGTTGTTGGAGTTTCCTGTGAAGCTGAAACACATCGAGGCTGCAGCCAGGTCAGATCACCTTTGACTCCTGTCATCCCTCCTCCTCCTCCTCTTCCTCTTCTTCCCTGAGGAAATAAAACATTGATTTTTCAACCATCTCTTGAAGAACAGCGCCCTCTTGTGACGTCTTGTAAAAAGCAGTCAAACAGATTTACTTCCCCTTTAAATGAGTAGATTACAGATTGCATTGTGTGTTTTCATGTGTATGTGTGTGTAGGATCTCCTTGGAAACACTGGATGCTGATCTGCACTTGCTGACGTCTCGCACTCGCTCATTAGAGGAGAGCGTCCAGAGAGACACAGAGCTGCTGCAGCAACTGGACAGCTTCCTGCAGGTCTAATACACACACACACACACACACACACAAGTAATAGAATAGTAAAGGAAGTTTATAAGCAGCAATACTAGTATAGTAGTAGCTCACGTGTGTGCTTTGTTGTGAATTTGTGTGTTGTTCTGTGTGTGTGTGTTAGTCGGCGACCTCGTCTCTGTGCTGTATTCGCCTCAGTCGTCAGCAGCTGAAAAAGGAAGGCAGCGAACTGATAGACTTCTTCTGTGAGGACAGAGAGACGTTCAGGCTGGACGACTGCTTCAACATCTATAACACCTTCTGCTCCAGGTTCAGTGCTGCTGTCAAGGTACACACACACACACACACTCAACTTAACAACCACTCTGTAAACACGACTAAAAGTAATATTAGCAGCTACTGCCACCTGGTGTTCAAACAAAGTGGTGGTGTTGTAATGAGCCGACTCTCTCTCTCTTTCCCTCTCTCACTCTCGCGCTCTCCATCTCTGTTTCTCTCTCTCTCTCCCCCTCTCACTCTCTCTCTCTCCCTCTCTCTATCTATCTTTCTCGCTCTCTCTCTCTCTCTCTCTCCCTCTCTGTCTCTCGCTCTTTCTCTCCGTCTCTCTCTCTCTCTCCCTTTTTGTCTCTGTCTCGTTCTCTCTCTCAAGGAGAATGTGGAGAGGCAGCAGAAGGAGGCGGCCCGTTGCCGGAGGTTACGGGAGCTGGAGGAGCAGAAACGACACTCCTGGGCTGGCGGGGAGAGGGTGGGACTTACACACACACACACACACACACACACACACACACACACACATGTCTGCCATTAATGAATATCCGCTGTGATGTTCTTGTAGGTTGGCAGAGCCTTTGGGTTTCGCTGCAACAGTGAGGCAGACATGGACGCCGCCGTGTCGCGGTCTGACGAGGCCGGGCTGCTGTTGGAGCTCCTGTCACCTAAACCCCGCTCCCGCTCGCCCCTCCCCCACAGTCCTCTGGGGCGTTCTGGGAGCTTACGGCGCTCCAGGGTGTCTCCATCCGGCTCACCTTCCATCACTGCCGAGCGTGAACTGAGCTCGATGCTGGGGATGACAACCCTCGACCCCCCTCAAAGAGGAGACGGCGAGGCGTGGAAACCTTTGCCGTCCACCTCGTCTGAACCTGCGCTGAGAAGTCCACATCTGACCCGGCTCCCAAATCAGGGCTTCACAATGCACGGGTTCCACCAAAACCATCAGCCAGGACTGGATAGGCCGGTGCCACAGACCCCCTCTTCCCCTCCCGAGACCCCTGGGATTCCAGAAAACAAAGAATCCCACCATACAACCACAACTTACCTCAGGCGTGACACTACGCACACACAGACTCGAGTAAACATCGTAGAGCCAATCAGTAACGTTACAGTCAAACCTACCTCTGATTTAAACCAGCAAGTGACGCAATCCCATCACAACAACAGCAGTGATCCCCTCCCCTTTGGAACGCTTCCAGACCATCCAATCACCTGCAGCCAGGGCAAATCAAATCCCAGCTCAACCAGCACCCACAAGATGTCAGTGGCTTTAGAGAAGTGTATGCTCGTTCCAGAGCTGAAGGCTTTCGAAAAAGTTAACAGCCACAATGAAGAGCATCTCCACGGCGACCTGCATCACAAAAGCAATCGCCAGGGAAGTTGTAAAGATGACATCATAATCACCGACGTGGAAGAACAGGGAGTGGACAAACCCAGATTTCGAGAGCCTCAAGATCCTGTCAATGTGGGGAATGCTAGGAAATCTGACACTCAAATGTCAGAGACAAACTCCTTATCTTCTCAGAGAGAGGAAGAGGAAGGGCAACAGCAGAAGGTCATTGTATGGTGTGTGACAGGTGTGTGTGAGGCAGCAGGTGAGCTTGCACTCGCCAATAACACACATGCACAAATGGAGGAGGGTCAGTGTAGGCGTGACAATCATGAGAGCAATGAGCAAAATTTCTCTTTACCAGCCAATCACATGCCTTCAGAGCCTCGGCTAGCCAATGAAAAGCAAGTGCCAATACCCATTAGCAGCCAACCGGTGCCTGTTTCGCGCTTTGATGACCCACCACTTCCCGCGTCTTTCACTAGTGGATTGCCAGCAGAGCCTGCGTTGGAATCACCTGCCTTCACCACTAATGCCTCTAATGACGCAAAAGAATCAGCCAATAAGGAGATAGATGCAGAGTGCTCCACCAATGAGAAGAGGGAATTGGCAGAGGACAAGAGTAGAGATGAGATTGCTTCTCGTCATGCAAACAATGACAAAACACAACAGAAGAGAGAACTGGCAACCTTATCTAAGCCGTCCTCAAAGACCCTTCCTTCCTCTAAGAACCGATCCAGTGGGATCAAATCCACACCCACAAATGCACCTGCTGCCTCCAAATCTAAACCCATCCGCACCCTCACCAGCTCAGAGAACCAGAGCATGAGGAGGGTCGTGCCCATCTCCAGGCCCAGCCGAAGGGCTGCATCCCAGAGCAAACATCCTGAGAAACCTCCTGGCCACCATCTGAGCTCGTCCAACATTGCAGCACCCAAGAGTCTGAATATGGCCAACCCCAACGATACCTCCCTCCGACGGAGAGAGAAATCGGCAACTGCCCCTTCCTCCCGACGCCCCAGCTTCCAAAAAAATCAGGATCCAAAGGAACCCAAAGATCCAAAGGTATCAGGTGTCCAGGGATCTGCCCGGGAGCAGATCAAGGACTTGCAGAGGAAGCCGTCGATCCGGAAACCCTCAGCAAAACCCAAACCACAGCCAGAGGAGAAGATGTGCCGCTCCACGCTCCGGGCACTTGCTCAAGCTGGGATGGTAGAAGGAAGCGTCCCAGGAAGAGGAGAAGCAAGAGGAGGAGGAAGCGTCAGCGCCCCAGTAACTCCTTTGCACAAATCTACTACCTCTGCAACATCTCCGCTTCCTGGTTTCGCCCGTAACACAGCCTCTTCTTCCTTCAGATGGACCCACGCCACCCTGGCTCCTCCTGCTCCTTCTCCTCATTCATCCCATGGTGGCTCTGACACCTCCCCTAAAACCGCCCCCAATGCCTCCCTCTCTAACTCCTCCCTGCTCACACGAACTGGCTCGCTGAGAGCCACAGTCACCTCCAAATCTTCAGATCATTTACACCCACCTTCATCATCTTCCTGGTTCCCCTTAAGGAGGACTCAAAGCATCAGGGCTCCTCCTCGTTCCCCACTTCATAACTCACCGGTGTCCCCTAAAGCCCTCAGACAGATGGACAGCAGCAACCTCTCAGACAAATCAGCTCAGTCCAGGGACTCAGTTAAAATCACCAGGCCAAACTGGAGATAACAGGAGAAATTGGAGGCTGCGTTCCAACATTAAGTTGAGAATCCCGTCTCCTGTTGCTGCTTTGTTCACACAAGCTTGAGGATACATTCCAACGTAAAGTACAGACTCCTGCTCGTGTAAGAAACAGGACGCATTCCTATTTTAAGAGTCTATGTGTTTCGTTGGAGAAATTGGAGAGGTTGAAGGCTGCATTCCAAAATGAATAATAAACATTCTCCTATGTGTTTATTTAAACACCCTGCACATATGAGGGTACATTCCAGTATGAGATATGAATAATATTTACATTGACCTCAGGGGTGGAAGGCTTGCAGTCCAATATGGGAGGGTTGATTGATAAGTTCTGTGCCTGAACTTTGTATAAATAAATAAATAAAAACTGCGGCACCTCTGAGTTAAAGCTTACTATGCTTGGCTCTGAATTTATCAATCAATTCTAAAGCACATTCGAGATATGTGAATGTGAAACATGGAGATGGAACGGACACATTCCTCTATGAAACAGGCATTATGCATTGTATAATAAACACATGCGGTCTCCTGTTTAGGACTAGACGGCTGCATTCTATTCTGTATGAATTATGCAGTTTTCCTTTTCTATAAGCTAGAAACTGCATTCTAATACGATATGCACGTGGATATAACGCACGGTAAAATTTGTGCCTCAGTTTCCACTTTTAACCAATCCAGTTTAGTTGTTTTAAAATCAACAGCTAAATTATCTTATCAATTTAGCCTTTTTTAATTTTATTTTATTCTGCACTTTTAACAAAACTAACCGAGCTGAGGGATCTTTGTACATCCGGCCTGATTGAAATTATATTATTTTGAAAATGATTGTATTAATTAAGATTTGAAAATCAAGGAGAATCGTAAAACTTCTATCCGCATGATGAGATTAAGACGAGGAGGCGTTTCAAACATCTCTGATTCAAAGCCACAGTTTCACCTGGAAACGTCTGCCGTGCCAAGTATGTTCATACTTTCATGTTTGTGTGATTATTAATGTGTATTTATGTAGCCAGTCTATGTTTGATATATCATCTAATAATAAAATATTCCAGACTCTATCTGCGTTTGTTTCATCCTCTTGATGTCTCAGATGGTTGGTGTTCTGAGCGACAAGGACCTGATGCTAGATTAGTAGCATATTATAGTATGTCGTCATGGTTTAAACTATAATGTCTGACATAA
This sequence comes from Genypterus blacodes, assembly GCF_046128005.1. Classification (NCBI taxonomy): domain Eukaryota; kingdom Metazoa; phylum Chordata; class Actinopteri; order Ophidiiformes; family Ophidiidae; genus Genypterus; species Genypterus blacodes. The sequence continues at coordinate 224,021 of NW_027466969.1, forward strand.
TAAAAACACTTTGGTTAATCCGTATGATTTAACAATTTGCTTAGAAATGAAAAAAATCAAAAATACACAAATATTGATGCCGTAGCGCGAGCGAGCCGCCACGGCGTCATCAAACCGCGCCAAACAAAGCCCCATGTGCAGAGGAGAAAAAGAGAAGAGGACCCGGATAAAGTTTGTTCCGTTAAAGTACTGAGGGAAAAAGTTTACAAAACATTAGTTTACTAAAGTTTTTCAGTGAAGTTAAATAACGCCTCGCTGTTGACTCGGTGCCCAAACTTCACCGCCTCCGTTTGAAATTAGAGAGGAAACGCGGACAAACGGAAGAAAACAAAGAAGAAAGTGCGGGGTTTAAACTTTAAAATCCGGAACTTGTCAAGGTCAGTCTGAGTTATTAAATCACTTTTATCTCTATTTTTCTGGTTTTGTTGGTATTTAACAAACCTCTATCTGTCGGTGTTACTTTTTAGTTAAAACGACAGTTGAAAAAAATAAGTATTTACAAGTATAACCCGACAAAACAGAATACTACAATAGAAAAATAGAACTTGTTCTCGAGCATATAAAGTTTTTAAAATACATTAAACTCTTTACATAACAGCATCACCAATGGTTTCTGCAGGTAAACCCCACACAGAAGTGCTAGCAAAAAGCATTTTCTTTATGTTTGATATTTTGTTAATTTATAAATTGATGCAATGACCTTCTACAGAATATTTTCCATTATTCATGTTGTAGACAGTGACTATGAAATGATACGATAAAAGAGAAGCGTGAATGTGATGTTACAATCTGTGTAGCACCTGACACGGAAACAGGATGGATGGATGGAAATTTGGTAAATAAATGACCTTGTGAATGCTCTGTTGAGTGTCTTGCAAAGGATTATGAGAGGTTGTGCTCATTTGTCGGCTTGTTGATCCAGAAGCCAAACTGAGACGCTGCTGTGGTGTTGGCAAAACAACAGCAGCAGCAGCAGCAACAACAAGAGGAAATCAAAGGCTGAGGCAGCACACACACACACACACACACTTCCCATGAAGGTGTCAAGTCCTCACCTCACACTCTTTGATCATCCGATGTGTGTCTGCCATTAAAACACACCACAACAAAGCTGCCATTTGTCGCTTCAGTATAAAGGTCACAACAAAGTTTGAGGTCATGGTTTCGTTTATTATGATCTTTCTTCCTCTGTAATCCTTTTATTTTGTCACTATTTCATTTGTCACCATCAATCAATCACTTTTGTTGTTATTCCAGGATGGCTGTTTGTTCCTGTTCTGGTGTGTGATAAACAAAAGAAGTTAAACGCTAAAGCATTGGCTGGAGAGAAACATGGAGGAAGAGTGGAGAGAAGCCAGAGAGGAGGAAGAGGAGGACAGGCAAGATGGAGAGGAGGTGCAGGAGGAAGAAGAAGGAGGAGGAGGAGGAGGAGGAGAAAATGAGAAGGACATTGGACTGAAAACTCCATCCAGGACAAAAGAAGATGGTGATGATGAGGTGGTACAAATGACAAAGGCAGACACCAAAGACTTCAAAGATAGATTTAGGAGTGAGCTGATTGGTGGACACACTCCAAGCTCCACCTCCTCTCCTTTCCTCTCCTCCTCTCTTCAACGGGTGAGAGGAGGAAGCGAGGAGGAAGGCGAGGAAGAGGAGGAAGAGGAGGAAGACGAGGAAGACGAGGAAGATGAGGAAGACAACGTCAGTGTCTCCATCATCACCATCGAGGAGGAATCCTGTCCTTCTGAGCCATTTGGGCCTGCCCACCTGGAGATGGCTAATCAGATCAGCAGGATGGAGTTTGGCGGCGACGGTAAAGAGGACGAAGAAGGGCCGGCGGGAGCGGAGGAGGAAAGTGAAGACAGGGAGGAGGAGGAAGAGGAGCGGGACGAAAGAGAGGAGGAAGAGGAGGAGAACGCTGCACTGACGTCGCCATCGCTACTCCTTCAAGCTCAGGTAAGGCTGCAGCCTCTCTCTTTCCCTCTCAACTATCTGCTATGGTCCTCGGCTCGTTTCTCGCCATGATGTCGAACTCGATGGAAACTTCTTGACTTCTGTGTGAGAAAAGTTTGGTTTGGTTTTGTAGAATAATAGCAGCTGATTATGGGAAGGCCTGAGGGATCAAATCACATGGGAGGCTTCAATAAAGGGCATAGAAGTGAAGGTAGACGGGGTCAAAGGGCAGGTTTTATTTTCCCCTGGTGAGTGCCGATTTGTTATGTTTATGAATTCAGCCAGCAGAGGGCATCAGATCACCCAAAACCACCAAACACACTCACATACACACAAAGTCCCACACAGGCACACAAGCCTGTCCAGCAAATGCATAGTGTGTGTATGTGGCGTTCAGGTACCAGTCAGTATTGTCAGCAACACGTGAATGAGTGATTTGAAGAGAGAGAGGATGTGTGTGGCACTCAGGTGCCATTATGTCTGTAGTTTCTTGTCTTTACAAACAAGCTGAACACCGCGTGTGTGTGTGTGTGTGTGTGTGTGTGTGGTGTGTGTGTGTGTGTGTGTGTGTGTGTGTGTGTGTGTGTGTGTGTGTGTGTGTGTGTGTGTGTGTGTGTGTGTGTGTGTGTGTGTGTGTGTGTGTGTGTGTGTGTGTGTGTGTGTGTGTGTGTGTCCCAAAAAGTTCCCCTTGATACTATCAGTAAGGACAAATAATGAAAATAAAAATGACATAAATTAAATTCATAAATATACATATATATGTTCTTCAATCAATGATATTATAACATGAATTTCTACAAATATCATAAAATATTTTGTCCTCACTTTGACCCCTATGTTGACAAATTGAAACACACGGGCTGTTGCACTCTACACTAGGCTCACAACTTATCAATCAACCCCATGTCCTCTAATTTTTTTGTCTCTTGTAAACCGTAAAATCTGTGTGTGAACTCAACTCTCTCTGGCTCCACACACACACACACACACACACACACACACACACACACACACACACACACACACACACACACACACACTTTCTCTCACAAACACACAGACAGACAGACACTAGGTGTGTGTAGGAATGTGCAGCTGTGTGAACATTCCTCACATTCTCCTCTGAACTCATTAGTTCCGTCGGGATCATGGGATATGAAGTGTTCGCTGATGGGAACTGCTAACCACACACACACAGACACACACTTCTGTGCCACTAAGCATGATGGGAGACCTAGCGACTGATCGATTGGCAATGAAATTGATCTTTGGCTCTGTCGTTGTCCTTGCTGCCACTAGGGGGTGCTGTGTTTTGAGCAAATTCCACAAAATGGCAAGGTGTGTGTGTGTGTGTGTGTGTGTGTGTGTGTGTGTGTGTGTGTGTGTGTGTGTGTGTGTGTGTGTGTGTGTGTGTGTGTGTGTGTGTGTGTGTGTGTGTGTGTGTGTGTGTGTGTGTGTGTGTGTGTGTGTGAGATGGAAACAGACGGTCAAACTAGGACACTAATCTGATAAGAATGTAATCTAAGAGCATTTTTGTCTAGATTACTGCACATATTGGAGATTATACACACACAGAGATACACACACACACACACATACTGGAATTCTAATAACACAATTTAATACTCAGTTAAGAGGTTTTAGCTTTGATTTAAAACGTTTTTGTGTGTGTGTGTGTGAAATGAAGTCAATCTGCTAAATAATTTGCTGTGGCGTTATAGGATGCTGCCTGTATTGCAGCCACACACACACACACACACACACACACGTGTCATATGTGAGCTTTATTAAAACCCAGTTATAGAGGAAAAACACTCACACACATACGGTGGTCATGCTTGTGTCAGATGACTGGCGTGAATAGAAGCACTTTGGAGTTATGGCAGTCACACACACACATTAGTCTTTATTTCCCTCTGTCTCTTTCGGTCTCTCTCTCTCTCTCTCTCTCTCTCTCTCTCTCTTTCTCTTTCTGCCCCGAGCCCCAAAGGTTTCCCCCAATTATGAATCCGTCTCTCAATGATGAATGTATTGATGGGGACCTGGGTGATCGGGCTTTAATCAATAACCTGTTCAAGGTTTAAACATGATTAGCTAATCCTCACGTGTGTGTGTGTGTGTGTGTGTGTGTGTGGTGTGTGTGTGTGTGTGTGTGTGTGTGTGTGGTGTGTGTGTGTGTGTGTGTGTGTGTGTGGTGTGTGTGTGTGTGTGTGTGTGTGTGTGTGTGTGTGTGTGTGTGTGTGTGTGTGTGTGTGTGTGTGTGTGTGTGTGTGCGCGCGTGTGCGTGCGTGCGTGTGTGTGTTCGTTGAAGACTCCTTCCCACCCACAGCATGATGTAATGTAAGGGCAAGCGTCACTCCCCTTGAAACGTTAAACAATAATTAGTCACTGGGAATAATCGGAGTTGCGATCGATTAAGGAAAGTGCAGAAAGTTCTCAAAAACATTGCTGTGGTTTTGGGGAAAACACAGGAGCGATAATAGAGGTCTGATGATCTAACACCTTTTAACTCTGTGTGTGTGTGAGAGAGAGAGAGAGGGAGAGGATGTGTGTGGGTGTATGTAAGCACACACACAAGGTCACATTCCAGAGCCAGGCAGCATTCCAGCCGGGTTAGGTCCACCACACCAATCTCGCCGAGTCAGCGCCCTACACACTCACATACACTCACATTCTTGGGAGTCCTCTGCTCAGCACTGGAGGCAGATTGGGAGTTGAACCTGCGACCTTCAGGTTACAGGACGGTCCCGCACGCTGAGTCAGACACAACGCCACAGCAGAAACAGCAGAAACAAACCACAGGCACCAGTTTTAGACTCTCTCTCTCTCCCTCTTTCATTTTCACTCTGTCTCCCTCATCCCTCCTCTCTCTCTCTCTCCTGCTGTCTCTCTCTCTCTCTGTCTCCCTTCTTCTTCATCTCTGTCTTGCTCTCACTCTTTTGTGCTTCTCTCCTTTCCCTTCTCTCTTTCTCTCCCTGTTTTTATCACTCCGTCTTCTTCTGTCCACATCGTCACTATGGCAACCTGACTGCACTGCCTTCCCATTGGCTGTCACAGGAAACGGCAGCAGCAGCCAGCTCTGTTCGACTGACCCAAAGTGTGTGTGTGTGTGTGTGTGTGTGTGTGTGTGTGTGTGTGTGGTGTGTGTGTGTGTGTGTGTGTGTGTGTGTGTGTGTGTGTGTGTGTGTGTGTGTGTGTGTGTGTGTGGTGTGTGTGTGTGTGTGTGTGTGTGTGTGTGTGTGTGTGTGTGTGTGTGTGTGTGTGTGGACACTCAAGACAGGATACAATGAGGAACAGGTGCTCTGCTGTCCCGTCTCCACAAACACACACACTCTTTTACAGCATGTAAGTCGACACTTGAAGAATGTCAGTAAAACCTTCAGTCTTGTCGTTCTCGCGCTCCCTCGCTTTGTTTTTCTTTTCTTCTTCTCATCCTCCAGTTTCTTTCTCTCTTTCTTTTTTTCTTCATCTACCCAACTTGAATGACTTGGTTTCCTTTTCCTCCTTCCATCCTGATAACCACCACTTCGGAATCTCGATTTGTCCCCAGAGAGCGGCTGCATCTTACATACACGCACGCACGCACACACACACGCACATACACATACACACTCACACACTCTCCCTCATTAAAATATACATGAGAACTAAGTCCCTTACATCCCTGCAACACTCCCTGCATTCATTATTGATGAACACACTCACACATGCGCACGCACACACACACAGGCACACATACACACACACACAGGCACACATACACACACACACAGGCACACATACACACACACACACAGAGGTCTGCAGGGTGTTTGTTTGCATTATACAGCACCTGTTGTTTGCTGCAGTGCGTCTCTATAACATGTCCCACTGGAAACACAGCATCTTTAGATGTCAGGATAGGTGAGTGTGTGTGTATGCATGCTAGATTATAGCTCCCTCTCACACACACACACACACACACAATCTCTCCGCGTCTCTCTCTCTCCTGACTCTCCACACAGTTGTTTGCTAGCTAGCTCGTGACACACACACACCACACACACACACACACACACACACACACACACACACACACACACACACACACACACACACACACACATCTGTCCTCGGTCCTCTTTGAAG